>NC_080171.1:21866376-22166376 GCF_950295315.1 Erinaceus europaeus
AAACAAATAAAATAATGAAAAACAGAGAGAGAAGGTTTCTCTTCAGGATCTTCATGCAATTTGTCACAGGAGCTATCCTGCACCTTAACTCTCTTTCCACACAACTTTCCCCTCACTCCTTTGAAATAAAAAGTTTGCACTTGGCACACCTAATCAGGGAGTCATGAGTGATTCTTCCAAAGTCACAATCATGAGCAGACCCGGCTTCTGGGAGAGAACTGTCTCCACAGTGCAGGACCTTGGACTACACAGACAGGACCAGCCATCCCATAGAATAGTTGGCAGTCACAGTGGGATTAAATGTATACACTTTTTTTTTCTTTCTCCAGGGTTATCTCTGGGGTTCAGTGCTGGCACTATGAATCCACTGCTCCTGATGGCCATTTTTTTTCCATCTTATTGGATAGGACAGAGGGAAATTGAAAGAGGAGGGCAAGACAGAGAAAGAGAGACTTGCAGACTTGCTTAACTGCTTGCAAAGCTTCCCTCCTGCACGTGGGAGATGGGGGCTTGAAAGCGGATCCTTGCACTAAGTACTCTGTGTGCTTAACTAGGTGCACTACTGTCCAGCCCCAACTATGCACTCATTCAATGACTTTCTATAATTGCAGATTTTAGTATGTCTCTCCTTTCCCATTGACTACAAAACCAGCCCTATTGCAACAGTCTTCTCATGTACTTGATACCATAATATTTCTAAAATGGACATAGATGTTCAGATAAAGAAGAGCTCATCTTCTGGGAAAACTACCTTTTTACTAAGCAATATCCTCCTTTGTCAGTCCCCATGAGTAATATTAGCCCACCTTCCCCTGAGCAAATCCTTCCTAATCCAGGCCAACCCAATATAATCTGGACCTCTGGAACTAGCAACACACAGATCACTCTAGAGTTCTCCTACACTTTCCTGATTGTGTACTTTTGCTTTCACCACTTCAATAAGCCTGATCATTTACTAGTGTCTTTATCCCTGATTTCTTTCTGGTCTCTGATAAGAACTTGTGCCCAGGTCCAAGCTGTACTTTAGCCCACCTCCATGAATCCCAATCTTTACCATTTCTCACAGCAAGCCAACAAAACCCCCATCTGGCATCAGAACCACTTGAGTGCTACACATATGTTGGGAATCTGAGTATCTTAGTACATGGTTGTAGGGCTATGTTTTATTGCCCAAGGGATTTACAGGCACATGGGGAAAATAAGAGGAGCTAGCCTGTTTTTCTTTCCTAAATTTCAATGCAGATTCTTCAAATCAGTGTTAAGAAATATCAGGGCTGGGCAGTGTACAAGTTACCATGCACAAGGACACGAGTTTGAACTTCTGGTCCCCACCTGTAGCTGTTTCTCTCTCTCCCATCTCACAACCAATTTTTCTCAGTTTCATTATAATAAAAAATAAAGAAAAGCTTAAAAAAAGAAATGTAAATACATTTCTAAAATATCCTATGTTCTGAGTAGCAAAGTTTAAAAACAGCATGTTACCCAGATGTCACCTTATTAAGTATACGAGTATAAAGGAGTGAAATGTAGAAAAGCAAATATTTATGACAGTGTTCAAGAATCCAAAGGAAAACTTGACTCACTGTTCAGGCTAGCAATATGTGATTCTTGAAATTTGATGTAGACAAAGGTACCAGGGAGAAAAGGAAACATAAATGACCTATGTAAGTACCAGGTGAATGTAGAGATAAGGTGTCAGCAAGAAACTGGGTATTATGCTATTAACCATAATATTAAAGATCATTCTTTATTTCTATTGTTGTTATTGTTGCAGCTTTCTAAAACCATCCTTCCTTTGTCTCCCTCCTCAGCATCATTATACTCAAAAGTGTCACTAACTAGGGTACCCACCAGAGGATTATAGACTCCCGAAGATGACAGATAGAACAACTGACTTCCGGTCTCTGCTGCATTTAAAACCACAGTTGCAGTTTAAGGGAGGGAAAAGCATGGTTCTAAAAGCAGTGACATGCATACCATTAGTATAACTCCTATGACCTACCTTCTTCTTTAAATAATTTCTTGCCATAAGGTGGAGCTGTATCCTATGGAGAGAAAGGGGCCAGATTAAGATCTGGCCAAGTCCACTTAACTCATTTTATATTTGGTTTGTGTTTGTGATTTTTTAAGGAGTAAAAAAAAAAATGCATAGCAGCCACCCCCAAATCCACTACCAATGGATGCAGAGAAAGCTGTGATTTTGATTTTGAAGCAGCTAGGATTTTAATGTGGCAAATAGGTGTTGGAAGGAAAGCAGGACCTTGTTTTCTAGCTTTTTCTGTAAACACAGCTTCAGGGGAAACTCTTTGAAGTACTGAGATCTGAGGTGGCACGTTTTGAAGCCCCCCTCCCCTGAGGTAGTACAGAAAAACCACAGGGATCTGACAGTGTTTGCTCTGGAGTAAATCATCCTGAGCATCAAACAGGAGTGTTGACAAACACAGTGAAAAGTAAAATAGGCTTTATTTTAGAGATTATAGTGTGTTCAGTAGGAGAGTGCTGGGATTTATATACTGTCTTCTATTAGCAGCAAGAGAGCTTTTGCTTCTCATTTGTGAAAGTAAGAGGTATGGCCATGAAAACCCCCAACTGTGTTATCTGTAAAACCCTGGCATCTCCACCCAGAGGGAAGAAAAAAAAAAAGATCCCTGAAGAGAAAGAACACTGCAGGGTTTCCTGATAACACATCAAGGGTAATCTAGATAAAGGAGAATGGCTCTACAGGAGCTTGTGCTGCATGACTCCCTGGGCTGTGCTCTCTATCTTGGAATCAATTAAAGGGCAAGGTATACCAGCTCATAGCTGGCCTGGGATTTCCTCAGGAGAGATTTGCATAGAAACCTTGTGAACAAGGAAAACCTATTGTAAAAATCCAAAGATGGTGTAGATCTTGGTGGAGAATAATAATAATAATAATAATAATAACAATAACAGCAAACTGACAAAGAGTAGAGGATTTTTATTGCCAAGAGTAACTTCTAACATGCAGATCAGTTCTCTCTAATAACTCATCTGAAGATATGCAACAAAAGTATTATGTATAGTACTTCCCTTATTCATGTCCTTGACAATCTTTTGTTGATGCCAGAACTCTGTGTCGTTATGACAAATTCACTGGTCTTGGCAGCCATGCCCCCTTCTTCCTTATAATACTTATTTTTTTCATGTGTTATTATTATTATTATAGGCAGTGCTTATTTGCTTTAATTATCTGTATTTTTTAATTAGGAAGAGACAGAGAGACGTCAAGAAGAAAGGGAGGAGTTAGAGACAAAAAGCCACAGAGAGATACCTGCAGATCTGCTTCTCTACTTTTGAACCTTGCCCTCTGCAGGCAGGGAGTGGGGGCTCAAACCCTGGTCCTTCCACATTGTAATATGTGTGCTCACCAAGGTGCATCACTACCCTGCCCTCATGTTTTAGTTTTAAACATGGTGACATAACTACGTAGTGGTAAAACTAGAAATCTAAACTCAGCAAGTACAATGCTAGTTATCCAATCACTACAGATTTGTTTAAAAACAATTCCCAGGAGTCAGGCTGTAGCGCAGCGGGTTAAGCGCAGGTGGCGCAAAGCATGAGGACCGGCATAAGGATCCCGGTTTGAACCCCGGCTCCCCACCTGCAGGGGAGTCGCTTCACAGGCGGTGAAGCAGGTCTGCAGGTGTCTATCTTTCTCTCCTCCTCTCTGTCTTCCCCTCCTCTCTCCATTTCTCTCTGTCCTATCCAACAACGACAACAACAATAATAACTACAACAATAAAAAACAAGGGCAACAAAAGGGAATAAATAAATAAATAAAATCTTAAAAAAAAAAAAAAACAATTCCCAGTCTTAACTATTTTTTTCAACCAGTAAATACACTTAAAGTCCTATACCACTCACTTATAAAATAGCTATTCTTTTTCTAAACTCATTCCTGAAGACAGAGTTCTTGTATGGCCAAGTTATCTTTAGTTCTTCAAACTATCTTTTGTGTATCAATGTTCTTCAAATACTTCCTTAATATATAACCCCAGCACCTCCCCCAGGAAAGCCTGCTATATAGTGACTCTTGTCTTCATGTACATAATCTTCCTTCCCTCATATATTTTCATTTTACGCCTACAAAGGTTCTTATGTGTTTTTCTTGTGCTTTTGTCATTGAAATAGGACTCTCTCTACTCCCACAGGCCTCTAGTTGAGCAGTTTGAAGGTCTTTCAGCTTTCTTTTCTGCAAAGCCCATCTGTCATGGCTTTGCCTCCTCCACTCCCCAGAGGCCCCAAGCTACAAGACTCACACTGTAGGGGTTGTCCATCCGTCTAGAGCACCTGGGGTTTAAGGTGTAAGCAATTCCATTGTAATTGCTTCTTCCCAGCAGTTACTCCTTGAAGTGGTGAAGGGGGACACTTGGTTGGTTCTCTTTTTCCATCTACATAAATGGGTATTAGAGTCAGATCCAAAGAGCATGGCGTATTTATCTAGAAATAAATGTCACCCCCCCATGATGCAAGGTTTTTTGTTTTTTTTTTTTTAGCTACATTTTTGTTTGCCTGACTCTTCTTGTTTTATGTTCCAGCAGAAACTTAGTTTATTCTTTCCATTTGCGTTTGGTCCATTGATTTCTCTGGGTGAGAAATTTTAATAATATATTACTTAAAGTAAGTTGTATTTTTTTTTTTTTACTTTCTCTTAGATTACCATGCTTGATCAATCTCCTAATGCAGTCCTACAGTATTGAACTGCACAATATAGCACCCCCGTAATAAGCCACTTCTGGATGGGAATTTATTTAAATTGGCTATTTTTAAAAAATCTGTAGATCGAACACATTTCAAATATCCTGCAGTATATACGAGCTTTTGTTCTGAATTCTCTCTCAGTTTTTGAAATACAGAAAAACAAATAGAATGTTTGAATGAATCTACACATATAACTAGTAACATTTTTTTTCAAATTCTGTTTCCTTTCTAGTTTATCTAAATAATTATTTTAGTAAGATGCCAGCTACCAGTGAATATATATGAGTGACACAATATTCCCACACAATTTTAGGCTTTAAGAAAACATTAAAAAGAACTGTACTAAGACAAAAACTAAACACCTATTTAGAAAGCCAATTATTAAAGAGTGGTATGCTTTTCTCTTCCATGGTTATTTGCTTTAAAGTCCCAAAAAATTCAGTGCATTCATTCAGGTGTGAAAAAGTGAAGCATGAAAATGTACTTTTAATATAGAGATTTAAAAAATACTGAGATAAGGAGGTCATATGCTTCCCTTGTCATAAATTATTATGCTGTGAGGGTACCCTTGACACTGGAGACAAAAAAAAAAAAAAAAAAAAGCTAGTGCATAGAAAGATCAGTGCAAAGATAGAACTTAACAATGATTGCAAATGACATAGGTTAAAATGTTAAGAAATCCAGGAAATGACTCTCACCTTCTCTTTTTCTACAAGAATATCTGCTACTCTTCCAAAGAGTAGAATGTTACAACTTATTACATTGTTGGGAAGAAAAAGTAATTTTCACTCTATCTTTTAGTTGTTGTTTTTTTTTTTCTAGTCCAATAATGTAATTGACATAAGACAGATTAATAATAGAAAAGTTAATTGCATATACACAGGGGCCTCAAAGATCTAAGACCCAAGGACAAGTCAGGATTTGAAGTTCATATTTCATTCTGAGCTAAATAATAATAATATAGACCTGGGCTTTCAAAGGAGAGAAGAATAGTTTAAAGATAATAAGATAAGAACAGATGTTTATAGATAGGCATCTGAACGGTCATAGACAAGGCTGATTGAGAAAAAAAAAATGTTCTGGGTCAAATCTCCTTTATCTAAACTCTTTTGGTTGGTAAGGGAGAAATGAAAGACATTTTTGTTTGTTTGTTTTTTCCAGCTAAGTCTTAACTGTCAGTGTAGTAGCTCACCTCCAATAATTGCAATATCATGGAATTTATATTTTCTTCCAAGGAGGGCACAGAGGATTAGAATCTAACTGTATTCTCTTGAAAACACTGTTTCTAATAGCATGTTGTTGTCGGTTTTTTTTTCAGAATCCTATCCTTAAGCTATAGCTATTTGATAAAACATGTAAGCAGTTTATCATTTAAAGCTGTGTACTTTTGCAAATGAGAGTGGGTACTGTGAGTAAACACATAAAAGCAGTTATCATAAGCCAGAGAAAAGAACTAGATATATATTTTTAATGTTTTTCTTCTTCTACATAACTGAGTCATATATAATGTCAGCTTATGAATTTTTAAAGATCTTGGTGTTCAACACCTAGCGTTCCATTACTGTGATGGTCAAAATTTAATATTTAAACACTGAATATGATCATGTCAAATCCAGCCTATATATTTTGGTTGTTTTATAAACCTTTTTTTCATTTTTAATTTGAGATTAACAGTGATTTACAAGATTTAAGATTACAGGTCATAGCGCCACACCATACCCACCACCAAAGTTTTCTGTTCCCATCCACCCACCTCCCTAAAAATAACCACCATGGTTCTCACAAAGTCTTAGAAACAGTTCATAACATTTTTCTTTCTTTCTTTCTTTTTTTTTTTTTTTAATGTATTGAGTTGGCTATATAAGAGAGATTTTCACATGAGACAAGAGAAAAATGTCACCAGAGCACACTCTGGTACTGCAGGTTGAAACTCATATTCGAGCCCAGTGTTTTACCAATCAAGACATTTATCCAGTCACCAGCCTATATGTTTATCATGATTACTTATATCCTTTAGTATCTACTAATAGTGAGAACTTGAGTATAACCAGAATGCAAAGATAGTTGTTTAGGATTCTTTATCTAAATCTCTGAAGACACATTTCTAGCCTCTGAGAAGTCAACAGAGGAAGGAAATAGAATAGTATTCCCGGAGATTTTGCTATTCCCAAATAGCTGTTCCTTTGGTCTTCTCTATTCTGTAACTATGCCCTGGGTGATCCCTAGGGATTTTACTTAATTACATGCCATTTCATCCTTGTTAAGTAATTATACTTGTGCATAGTTATGAGTAAAGTGATTTTCATATATGTATATTAAAGTTAAATTTCAGTCCTGGGGTTTAGTGCATGTGCCTTCTTGTGGCATCAATATGGAACATGTGTGCTTCTTCCTGCAATGTGTGAGAGGAGAACATGGTCAATTACGATAGTGGAATTTACTAAATGTGATGATAAACACTTTTAAAAGCAGCTCAACAAATGATTATGGATTTCACACTTCTGCTAATTGCTTCAATTTCTGACTGAAATAAAAATCTTCTACTTGCTTTAGTATTGAGGGCTGCATATTGCTAAAAAGTATTGCAAACATCCTTGAAGTATCTTTCACTGTGTAGCTTTTGCTGTAGTCTTAGTCTCTTTACTACAATAAAGTTTCTTTAAATTGGCTATCTTCTAAATTTCTTCATTAAAAATTATGCACAAAGGTAAGGACATGCATCTTTGTTCAGATTTATATATTGCTATCCTAAATTTCGTTCTGATATCAGTGTTCTTCATCATTTCATGGAATTATTCAGATGAAAATGAAACTACTTAAATTTAAATGTAGATTTGGTTTTCATTTCTTCTTTCCCTCTTACTTACATAGTTAATTTTTAGGTTCAATATCTATTTCTCAGAGAACCTTTCCTTGATAGACCCTGGATTCTCTGATTTGGATATTTACTCTTTCCTACACTTTTAAAAACTATTTCATATCTTTTCATGAATTGATTAATCATGTTGCATTTTATATTTGTTCTTATTTCATTCAGGTCAGCTGCCCAAGGTAGAAAATGTAATATTCTCGACTGAAGTGTCTGTTTTACTTGATATTTTTATTTAAAGTTCCTTATAAAAACCATAGTACACAAAAAAGATTTAAAGTTCATGTTAGAAATAATGATAGGGGGCCGGCGGTAGCGCAGTGGGTTGAGCGCACATGGTTCAAAGTGTAAAGACTGAAGTAAGGATCTGGTTTAAGCTAAGGCTCCCCACCTGCAGGGGGGTCGCTTCACGGGCAGTGAAGCAGGTCTGCAGGTGTCTTTCTCTTCCCCTCTCTGTCTTCCCTCCTTTCTCCATTTCTCTTTGTCCTATTCAACAACAATAATAACACAAACAATAATAATTACAACAACAATGATAAACGGCAAGGGCAACAAGGGAAAACATGGCCACCAGGAGCAGTGGATTTGTGGTGCAGGCACTAAGTCCCAGCAATAATCCTAGAGGCAGGAGGAGGAGGAGGTGGCGGAGGTGGAGGAGGAGGATGAGGAGGAGGAGAAGGAGGAGAAGGGGGAGGGGGAGGGGAAGGGGAAGGGGAGGGGGAGGGGAAGGGGGAGGAGGAGGAGGAGGAAAGAAAAAGAAGAAGAAGGAGGAGGAAGAAGAAGAAGAGGAGGAGGAAGGAGGGGAAGGGGGAGGGGAAGGGGAAGGGAAGGGGAGGGGGGAGAAGAAAAGATAAAAGGAAGAGAGGAAGAAAAACTTTCCTCAAGATTCCTTCTAATATCCATAATATTGGTGACCCTGATGATCAGTGATTATTTTTTGGTAGGTTAATATAATAGTCAACCCTAAACGGAGATCTCAACCACCAAATATGTTTTGGTTTGAATTTAAGGAGGGCTTTTGTTACAGTTTTAGTTTATCCACATGGAAAATGAACCGTGTGTTTTCCTGAACGCCAAGCATTCTGTCCCTGTATTGCTTTTCTGTTGTTACTTCTATGAGCCATTCTCATGTGTTCAGTGTCTCTGGTACAATTGTAGGGATCTTTGACACAGACTGACAGAGAGAGGATAATATAATGGGTTAGTGATTCATAGTACATTGCTCAACGCTATTATTTAGCCAGTAGTACTTTACAATTTGCTTATATGTCTGCCCTAGTATACAATAAACCACTTAAAGGTCCCATGTTACACTTGAGTTGACATCTTTCTTTATCTTCTCCAAGTCAAACTTCTGTTCTTTCCATCTTGGTCTGAGTTGTATAAGACTTCTGCTTAGGTCAACTTAGGCTAACTGGTAGCTGATTTTCCCTCTTTCTTTCTCTCTTCTTCTGTTTTTGTTTTGATGTTTGTTTTGACAGAGAGAGAGATATTGGAGAGGAGGGTAAAGCAGTAGGAGCCAGAGACACCTGAAGTTCTGTTTCCCAGCTCCTGAAATTTTCCCCCTGCAGATGGAGAATACAGTTCCCAGTTCCTTGTGCATAGTAACAGGTGTGTTCAACTAGGTGCACCACCACCACCATGCCCCTAAAATTCTATTTATTATGATTTCTTCTTGCCTAATTTTACTAATGATCTGTAATTTCTGTTGCAAACTATGAATAGTGACAGAATATTTAAGACTTTTTTTGACCAGCACATTTATTTCTTTAAACATAAAAAGATATTTGTCAGTTCTTAGACCATATCCCCATGTGTACCCTGAGAGATAAGAGACTAAGTTAATTAGGGGTCGTGTTATGTGTACTCCTAATGAATAAATTTTTCATCTCTGTGGTGATTTATTGCTCAACATAAATAAATAAGAAGATAGCTTTTCCACAGAAAGCAAAATCTTGTCAGAATTTCAAACATCTTCTCTTTGTTTTGTTTCCACCAAAGTCCTGCTCATCTCTGGTTTATATGGTGGTATGAAGGACTATATAGCTCATAGCCTCAAGCAAGGGAATCATTTTGGGTAACCATTGGGCTATCTCTCTGGTCTCTCTTAGTTTAATGCTTTTTCACATGCTTTCATTTTGGATACAATTATTACTTTGTTGTGTCTACTTGATTAGGAAAAAAAATCACTGGAACACTAACTTTCTTCCCAGTTATTCACATGTATTTAATAGCTGTAGACCATTAGACATTTTCTATTGTTTATTTCTTATTGAAAGTGTGCTTATCAATTGTTGATTGATTATTTTAATTAATGTTACATAAGAAACAGTTGGTGGCATATTGATTATTTTTAATTAAAGTTACATAAGAAGCAGTTGATGCAGGAAGGGTGGTCTAACCCCCCTCTATAGCAAGAAAGACAGAAGCTAAGTTCCCACCTGAAAGGCACCCTCTCCATTATCAGAAAGCAGAGTGACACTACCAACAAACATAGAAGAGTTAGAGTGTAGCAGACCTCATAAAAAAAATCTTGCTACTTCTTCACTAACTTATAACCCCAAGTCTAAGCTTTCCTGTTTTGTCACTTTTTCACAGATTTTTTTTGTTGTTGTTTCCTTGTAAGAAAAATCTAAGTTTTCTCTGCTTTGGTCATATCTTGAATTCACATGTTTCGGGGTTCCTGTACATGAAAACTAACTTGGTTCTTTCTCCAGTTAGTCTGCTTCATGCCAATTTAGTTATGAAACAACCCAAAGAAACTACAAGAAAAGTTGGAGACACTTATTTTCCTACACTAAAAACTGTAACTGATTTTTTCCTTTGAAATTTCTATGCTGATTTTTTGAGCTTTTCTTGTGTTTTTATGTATATTCAAGTGATGTAAAGATTAGTAAAAAAAAAAAATTGCTGATAAATACGGATAAAAACAGCAACTGTGTTTTGTTTTCTAGGCACTCCAAGACAAGAAGTGATCTTCTTTTTATTGTATAACTTATATGAAAATGTAATATTTACAATGTGTACATTTAAAAAGCAAAGAGTTCTTATTTTATTTGTCACTAAAGCTATTATAAGATTTTGTATTGTAAAAGAACACAAGATATGGCATTAGCCCCACAGATAGTTTTGCTGTGCTTAGACTAAACTCTAGGATCCACTATTTGCTTTTGGTTCTTCTGTTTCCACTTCAGAAAAAAAGTCATAAAAAGAATAACACTCATTTGCCTCATATGAGAATTAAATAAATTAAAACTCTGAAGCCCTTAGAATGATACTTGATATTTAATAATTTTTCCTAATATGTTACTTCTTCTTATCCTAAAGATTTACAGTCTTTTCTGCGTTTTTTTTTAAGGAGCAAGAATATTTACACATTCCGTTTTAGTTGTTCTTACAAAGATCAGATCATCTTTACTAAATCCCAAAGGTGAAGGCTTCATATATGATTTATTTCTTGGTTTATATTTACCACCATAATAATTACAAATTTTAATGTATGCTTTAAGTAGCCAAGCAGAGAAGAGATAAAGCTTAGTGAGGACATGCAAGTTGTATAAATTGATAACTTTTGAAATTCTCCATTGCTTGTTTCTAAAATAAAATAGATTTTATCATTTTTTTCTGAAAGATGTAAAACAAGCTGTAGATTTTCAATTAGCCCTTGGAAGGGATGGCTATTTTCATGAAGTGTGAATGCTGCCTGAGAATGGAAATCTTAAAAACAGGAACTTCACTGAAAGTTAAGATTATACAAGGAAAACAGAACTCTGAGAAGATTAATCAAATCACAGTTAAGTGCCATCAAGATGTTACCTACTTAACACAGACTTAGCACTCAGCACAGAGAATAGCAAAGGAACATTCACTTCCCAGGATGTTCTCACTGTTTAAATAAAATGAAGGGGGTGGGGAGAGATACAATTTTTACAACTAAAATTGTATGAGAATTTTGCATAAAATAAGAAAAATAAAACTGGGTTTACACTGTGGCCACAGGGGTGCCTTCTTTTTTTTTTTTTCTTTTTTCCCATATGTTAGGGGAAGCTTAAACGTTTTGTGTCTGTAGACAAGAAAGTCTGTTAGGTTTTTAACAAACCTAATAAACTTTGATTATCATCATTATGTTTTCTCTCACTGGGGATAGGTTGCTTTTAAATTATTTTCAATAATCGCATCACCATGAGAGTTTCTGAGCAACTAGCTAGAGGCATTCATTATATGATTTTTTAAAAAATGTTTGATTCTGTTTGTACATAACAAGGTATAATGTTCATAATGTTTGTGAGGTGAAATTGTAAAGACTTTCCTCATGATTTTCCAAAATGCTCTGAACACTGTTTCCTGTTTTTTTTTTTTTTTTAAACTTTATCAGGAGGTAAATGACGAAACTCAAGCTGTTTACCTGGCAGAATCTCCACCCAGAATTTATGCAGACCAAAGAAAGGTCAGGAGCTAAGAATTCAGTTTTTATGTGCACTGTGTAATTGACATATACTGATTTTCAAGAATTAGCATTTTTATTATTTGAAATAAGATATGGAAAAAACATTTTTAAACTTCTCTTCCAACATAATAAAAAAAGTTTCACTTCAGGAATATGGGTGGTGATGTGCCAGGTTCAAGCCCCTGGTCCCCTCCTGCACAGGGGAAGCTTTATAAGCAGAGAAGCAATGCTGCAGGTGTCTCTCTTTCTCTGTCTCTCTCTATATCCTTTATCCTTCTCAATTTATCTGTCTCTATCCACAAAAATAAAAATATTTTTAAAATACTATACTATACAGCAAATCCTAACAAAAGGACTTTTCAAAGTTAACCTAATTACCAAATAATGTGATGATAACATTAACTATCGATTGTCCTTTTGAACCCTAAGACAGCAGGAACCTCACATTTCCAAAATGGAGCCTATATTTCCCCCAGTCCTGGAACCTCAAGATAGGGCCCACTTTCCTGAATGCCTCTCCCAATCCATATCAAATAATATTGCATCTGCCAATCGCAACCTAATCAACGCAACGATTGCCACCTCAACATGCTTCAGCTCAGACTGTGTCCAGAGACTTCATGTGTGGAACGACAACCCTTCAGCTTCATTACTCGGGTGAGACCTTTCCTTTCACAGTATTCTCTAATTCCATCCCAGGTGGTTCACTTTCTAACAAAGTCCCAAAACCTAGATATAGACCAGGTTCTGTGAGAGAGGGCATATGTTCGCGTGTATCCATAAACTAGTGCAAAATATATACCTGAAAGCAGAAGTACACTAGAGTTTGCAGTGAGTACACCCAACCCCCAACACTTCCTCTCCACCATTCCAAGCTTTGGGTCCATGATTGCTCAACAATTTGTTTGGCTTCCTATGTTAACTCTCTTTTCAGCCACCAGGTTCCAGATGCCATCAGGATGCCAGCCAGGCTTCCCTGGACTGAAGACCCCACCAATGTGTCCTGGAGTTCCGCTTCCTCAGAGACCCACCCTACTAGGGAAAGAGAGAGGCAGACTGGGAGTATGGACCAACCAGTCAACGTCCACGTTCAGCGGGGAAGCAATTACAGAAGCCAGACCTTCCACCTTGTGTTACCCACAATGACCCTGGGTCCATGCTCCCAGAGGGACAGAGAATGGGAAAGCTATCAGGGGAGGGGATGGGATATGGAGATTGGGTGGTGGGAATTGTGTGGAGCAGTACCCCTCCTACCCTATGGTTTTGTTAATTTATCCTTTCATAAATAAAAAATAAATTTTTTAAAAAAGTAAAGGTTCCATATCTGCTGAAACTGTTCTTAACAAAGTAATTGACTCAACAACATAGGTCTGCAAAGGTAGAAAATAAAGTTTGTTAGTCCACTGACACCCTGCTGTGTCAGTTTTAGATTATAGAAATATTGTTAAGAAAAAATCTACCTTTGCCTTGTATCTGTGCCCCATATTGTACCATCTTCCCCTAAACTACTGTGAGAGATCAGGCTCCCCACTGGAAGTTCTTTGACATTTCTGCTCTGTAGTTTGTTTGTGAATACTTTAAAGTTATTCTCTCCATTCTCCCTGACACCAACTAGCAAACTTAATGGAGATCATATGCAAACTTTGATTCCTCTGCTGTTTGCATCTCCCTCCCCCCCACCCCCCAGGAGCCTGATTTTGAAGTGAAAACACCTCATGTAAAGGTGAGGGCATTCAAGTGTATGGCTCATGGGCATGCACTGCACTAGCCCAATTCTCATTTTGATTTATTGAAGTTTGGAAATAACGGTATTAAATTAGCAAAGACAAGCAATGAACAAAGCCCTGGAGATGAATTAGCCATTGTCTCTGGTCCATTAATCTCCTCTTCCATTCTGGAGAATTGTGGCTCACCCAGACCCGAGGATCAAATAAAATGCCTAATTGGGAAAATCCTAAACAAGTGTGTCCTGGGGAGCTTAAATTTATTTGTCACCCGCTCAAACAACTGTGTTGTTTATATAAGTCTTTAAAACCCTGATACTTTCCTGCTACTATATCTTAATCCCTGGTTCTTTATGCTCAAGAGGGCAATTTAGAGTTGTTTTCAATTAACTGGAATGGAGAAGGGCACTTATTCCAAAAACAGATAGCTGTGTTGTGAGTATTTTGCCAAACATGCTGAGTGGTTTAGATCTAAGCTTCAGGTTTGAGATATGCTTTGGAATTTCCTTGAGGATAATGATATCTGCTCTTTGGCACTTTTAATATTAGGAACAAACGGTTGAACACAGTCAAAGTTAAAGACACAGTGGGGCAAAAAGGTTGAAATGTTAAAAACTAAACACAAAAGTGAAGAAAAGAGCTGAGCTGATAATCTAGGGCAGCAATTCATACCAGGCAATGCATTCATCGAAATATGCAGATATCGTGCAGATAATTGAGGTCCATTTTTTTTTTTATTTAACATGAGTCTAGCAAATTAAATTGAGAATTCATGCACTGAATTTTATTCATATGTGCCAGGGCACACTTATTTACAGCCTAAAATATGTAAATATTTTATGTTAAATAGAAAATGCTAAAGGACAAGAACTTCCAAGTCAACAGACTAAAGAACAAAAATGATTAAAAGTGACTCTAAACATAGTTTGCAAAACTTACAAGTATATGATCTTTACAGTGAACCAAGGGCAAATAATATTTTGAGTTTTGTCGTAGAGTTGAATTAATAGTAATTTCTGGAGCTTAGATATTTAGCCAAGATTGGTCAGTTTCTGGAATTAAAACTTATTCTCAAGCCTACTTGACTATTACCTTTAAAACTGTAGAAATATAACAGGGCTTGTGGATGAACTTGCTAAAATAAGGTAGAATCGAAGATGAAGTATACTACTGAGTATAGATGAGACTCAAGTTAGTTAAATTTGAGGACTGAATTAATGAATCCTTTAGCTAGCAATCCCTTTACAGCCATACAAATCCACTCCAGTCATCACAGTACATTTAGCTAAGCTGACCTTGTTGCATGACATTTATGATGTATTATATTTCCCTGATGATCCAATTCTCTATTTTTAAATGAATTAGTAGACTTTGTCTTTTGTTGCAATTACTACTTGTTGGAGCAAAATAGTAATATGCTTGGTAAAGTTGTATATGGAACTTGTCGACTTGTGTGTTATGTTGATTTCATTGTTACTGTATTGATCAGCAGCTATTTTATTGATCACACAGTGATACTTTCTAAGAAATATTCATGGGCTGGGGTACAGCACCATTGATATCACAACTGATTTTCCTGATTGATGCATTAGAAGCACGTGGTTCAATCCCCACCATTTGCCAGAGCTGAGCAGTTCAGAGCAAGAGAGAGAGAGAGGGAGAGGGAGAGGAAGAGGGAGAGAGAGAGAGAGAGAGAGAGGAGAAGAAGAAGAAGAAGGAGGAAGGGGAAGTGATGATGATGATGAGGATATGGAAGAGGAGAGAGAGAACAAAAAGAACGAAAGAATTAGAAAAAGAATAAGTTCTGGAAATTAAACTGTTGAAAATGAATAGATGTAAAAAAAATACCATATTACAATGCGCTGTCAAAGAGACGTCTATAATTTTATGCATGATAAAAAATGATGTTGGAGAAACCACATTAGACTAGAGGGACAGGAAATACTTTCTTGGGGAAATTGTAATTGAGTGAAGATGGGTAAGATTTAAGTAAAATGGGGAGTCGGGAGGTAGTGCAGCAGGTTAAGCACACATAGTACAAAGCACAAGGACTGGTGTAAGGATCCTGGTTTGAGCCCCTGGCTCCCCACCTGTAGGGGAGTCGCTTCACAGGTGGTGAAGCAGGTCTGCAGGTGTCTATCTTTCTCTCCCCCTCTCTGTCTTCCCCTCCTCTTTCCATTTCTCTCTGTCCTATCCAACAGCAATGACATCAACAACAATAATAACTACTACAACAATAGAAACAAGGGCAACAAAAAGGAAATAAATAAATAAATAAATAAATATTTAAAAAAAGAGTTGAGTAAAATGAAAGAACACGTGAACACAAGTACAGAACTATAGAATGTTCCAAAGTCCCACTTTGAGAAGAATCATGACACACATATTGGACAGGGAACAATATAAGATGATGGCTGGAAATAAGTCTAAATGTGCAACCATTTGAGAATTTAGCTTATTAATACCAACTGTCTAGTAACATATACATATATTAAACACATTTAATTTTTATTTAATACATAAGTGTGTTGGTTAGTTTTATATATAAATTTGACTGGACTTCAGGGCACAGGAATTTAGCCAAACATCATTCTGGTTGTTATTTTGAAGATGTCTGTGGATGAGATTAATACTTACATCTTTTTTTATTAATACTTAAACCCTTTGAGTGAAGTAGTTTATTATTCATGTGACCTACATCCAGCTGAATGTCTTCATGCAGTAAGGGTTGGTTTTCCTTTAAGCAGGAAAGAATTCTTCCAGGAGATTGCTTTTGGCCTTGAAATGTAACTCTTTCCTGAGTCTCCAGTCTGCTGGACTTCCTCGAAGATTTTTCAACTTGTAACAGATTCATGCATGGATGAGTCAATTAACTCTTAATTGAGAGAGACAACATAGACTTTCATTTTGTGGATATCTTTCCCGATCTCTGCTTAGTGCTGGGGATCAAAATCAAGGCCGCGTGTCTGTAAGCCATGAGTTCTTGTCTATACCATCATCATTTCTCTGCTCCCCGTCTCAGTCCCTTAATCTATTTCCCCCTATTTCAATATATAAATGTACATTGAAGTGCAGCTATAAGTGATTTATGTCATGTGAAAAATACATGCCATCCATTTTGTTTACTGGAGAAATCAAAGTAGTATATTAAGTTATTAAAAATGTAGGAGACAGGAAGCCGGGCAGTAGAGCAGCGGGTTAAGCGCAGGTGGCACTAAGCGCAAGGACGGGCATGAGGATCCCGGTTTGAGCCCCCGGCTCCCCACCTGCAGGGGAGTCGCTTCACAGGCGGTGAAGCAGAGCTGCAGGTGTCTGTCTTTCTCTCCTCCCCTCTGTCTTCCCCTCCTCTCTCCATTTCTCTCTGTCCTATCCAACGATGATGACATCAACTACAACAACAATAATAAGACAACAAGTGCAACAAAAAGGAAGATAAATAAATAAAATTACAAAAAAAAAAGTAGGAGACATACCTTCACGGACACTTCAAATTTAAAATAAGTAGCAAGAATTAAAGCCAAATGTAACATGGTTATATGAATTTCAGACAAATCACTGGAAGAAATGTGATCACATCTAGTTTGACTCATGGCATTTGTATCTCTATATAGGCAGAGAGACAGAAACACAGCCCAGATGAGGCAAGAACAACGATGCAGTGGCAGAAATATGTGTGGGATGGTGGATAGACCAGTTCAACTGAAGTGGAGGCTTCTAGTCAAAAACAGATACATGTGAACATCTGATTGAATTTAGATGGAATTAGAATCAGAGAGTTTTTATTTACATAAGGAAGATACTTGTGTTTGGGAAACCTGAAAATGTGACAACCTCCCAGGAAACACAAGTGGGTAAATTTTCTTTATGAATTATTCAGAAAGAGAAAATTAAACACGTCCTGTAAGATGGTCTATTTCTATGTGGATTGTTTTCATCTCACAGGGGGATATAGAGAATAAGATGAGTCGAGCATAAAGAAAGTGAAATAGCCAGTCAGCCAAATATAGCCAACAAAATGATCCTTGAACACACAGTATGTGGACTGGATGAAGAGTTGTTCCTGCGGGAACAATATTAACAGATTTCTGTTCAGGGGGTGTAAACCTGGAGGACCAACTTCACTGCCAGAGTCCTTTCCTGCTCTTCCTGAAACTAAACTAATCTTTTATTTTCTTTCTTGTTTTCCAAAGAGAACTTGGGAGAGTATTCTTTTGTAAGTAATGTCCAGGAAAAGTTCTTTCTTTTATGTATGCCATGGTGCTGGTGCTAACTGCTATAAAGACAATGAGTTAGCCAGCTTGGAAGTCATCATTTTTGACTTGTCACTCAGTAGGCTCATTTTACAGAGGCAGTCAAGCTGCCCCATAATGAGAGGTTAGAGTACATTTCTTACGGGCTGTTATAGACAGGAGTTCATTTGCTCCGCTGGTCTCAACTGCTCTGAATAGCAGATTAGTGAGTTTATGCAACTGACATTTAACCCTGGGCATTAATTAAAAGTAGCATGCTGCATCATTTGGCCAAGTGTGGGTAGAATGCAGTGACACTGTGTAGAGAGAAAACTGTGAAGAACTCTTAAAAATTGGTCCATACTCTTATCATGTAGAACTGATTAATTTTAGTGACACTTATAATTTTGGGGGATAATAGCTCTCAAGTAACTGAGTAGCATACTATATTCAATTGCTAATGAGGTAAGAGAATGTAAAGAACATCTAACTCCTATTCAGTTTAATCAAAATGTACATGAGATTTATAAACCACATAGGCATTGCAGTTACCTATTGTTCATGTATTTTATCTTATATTTTTCACCAGAACACTGCTCCCCTCTGGCTTATGGTGGTACAAAGGATTAAACCCAGGACTTTGTAGCCTCAGGTAGGAGAGTCTCTTTGCATCACCATTATGCTATCTCCCTACCCTCATCTGCCTTTCAGTATTATTTTACTGTTCCTTCTCAAGAATGGTATATTTATGCTTTGAGAGATTTCCTTTGTGCCATTTGTTAGGTTATAGTTGTGATCAAGGGAGATGGTATCCTTGTCCTCTTAAAGACATATTCCAGTTTGCTAAAGAGAAGGCAAACAAGGGGCCAGGTGGTGGCTCACCTGGTTGAGTGTGCATATTATGGTGCGCAAAGACCCAGATTTGAGCCCCCAGTCCCCACCTGCAGGGAGAAAGTTTTGCAAGTGGTGAAGCAGTGTTGCAGGTGTCTCTCTGCCTCTTTCCTTCTCTATCACACCCTTCCCTCTTGATTTCTGGCTCTCTCTGTTGGTCTATTTAATCACTGTTTTGTCTGAGACCCACCCTGTCTGTAGGGCACTGGTTTAATCCCCACTCATTTGCACTATCTTTTCGCTCCGCCCCCTCTCTTAATCACACCCTGTTTTCCACCATTTAATCCCCACTGGTTTGCACTCTCTTTTCTCTCCTTCCCCTCTCCTAGTCACATCCTGTTTTTCACTCTACTACTTCCTTCCTGGAAACTATAAATACATATTCTTTCCTAAATAAACATTGCACTGCTTCTCACTCAGCCATGAGTCCCTGGTCATTTGTCTCCCACCCATGAAGCTAGCCCGGCATCTGGCACCCGAACAGGGACCAGCATGTCTCTATCCAATAAATAAAGATAAAAAAACAGTAAAAGAGAGAGAAAGAGAGAATGCAAACAGAAGTTAGGGTTGTAGTCCTTGAAGGAATAGACTTTTGTCTGTCCTACCTACTCTTGTACCTCATTCAATTAAAGCTGTATTTGACATAGTAGTTCCATAATGTTTGACACAGATTCAGTAATGTTAAATCATTGAAAAGAAGTTCGGAAACAAGAGAAATGAATTGCTTGCTCTTAATGTCTGCAAAATACAAATCCTTTCTAGATTAAAAAAAAAAAAAAGATCCCACTGCTTACATATCTGTCTTCCAATGAGGAAAATTATAAGTTTACAGTGCAAGCTTTTCCCCATATGTTTTCTTATCTGGATTTTGTGATATTTTTGTTATTGTTATTTTAGGTATCAATATTTTGGATTTCTATTAAAGCCAATTCGCCGGGTGGTTTAGAAGAATTCAAACATCAAAAAACAATTTCTGAAGAATTAACCATGTGATGACTTTTCTTTTAGGAACTGGAAATTAAAATATAAATAAGAAACATAGAGATCCTTGACTCTGTTGTGGAGTTCTAGAAGATAGAGTATAAACAAGGAAACATACACACACATACACACACACACACACACACACACACACACACACACACACACACACACACATTAAAATGCCACATAGTATGTTCACTAAGAAAGCAAAATGGAATAATGTAATAGTGAAACCAGAGACATCTAATGGTGAAAAAGATGGCAACATTTAAATTTAGATGAACTGAAATCAATAAATATCCAGTTATGAAAAGATGTCATAGACAATAGTTAAAGATGAAAAATAAGTGAGAAAAAAAATTAAGATTTAGCTTTTAGGGGTCATATGGTGATGTGCCTGGTTGAGCACACACATTACCATGTGCAAGGTCCTGGGTTCAAGACCCCAGGCTCCACTTGTATCTGGAGAAGCTTCACCAGTAATGAAAGTGCTGCAGGTATCTCTCTTTCTATCTCCTTCTTCTCAGTTTTTCTCTCTCTATCTAGAATAAATAAATATCTTAAAATACTTAGCTTCTGAGTTGATAGTAAATGCTATTTAAGTTCTGGAAAGTGTGTCACAAGCAATATGCAAATGCACTGCTCTCTCTAATAGTGTACCTGAGAATACTTCTGGAAGTCAAATGGCATAAAGCCAAACTGGCCTTTGTGTGAAAGTAAAATTGCATTGTAGGAGTTTTGGTAAAATGGAAAATATCTGGCTGTAAGAGAATTGAACTAGTAAAGTAAGTGAGAAAGGAGTCTGTGTGATTGGTTGAAAATATCTGTGCCAGGCTAGCATCGCCAGAGAGAGAGACTAGGAACTCGTGGTGGTGTGGTAATACAATTCTTTATTGATGCGGATGCCCCAGAGTTGGGTGTGCGCACAGCAGGTTTATGCCATGTGGAGCTAGCAAAATGGCCGCCTCCCGCTATGCATGCCAGCCCTTCTCCAGGTCGGAACACTGAAGAGAAAGAGATCAAAACCACAACAGCAGCGGGCTTTATAGGGTAAAAACAGAAGTGGCAAGTCGGGAATGGGATTGGCTAGGAAAGAGGATGGAGAGAGGCAAAAGGCATGCTGGGAAGGTGGAAATGTCCTTAGCAACTGTTGCAATAGTTTTAATTGAATTAGTAATGCCCTGAGGGGATAAGGTGGTGGGGGTCTTTCAGGCAAAACAATGATTATGTAAATAGACCAGAGTGTCAGCAATGGAGCATGAAGCAGAGCAGGGGGGCTGGCTTTAAGGCCGGACATATCTGAGTTACATTTAAAGAAATTACTCTGGCCACTATGGAGATGTATAATTTCCAAATTTCTGTCAAAAGAGCAATGAATGGGAAGGTTGTTCTAACATTTCAGGAAAGAGTTAATAGTAGAAAAACTGGGGTAGCATCAGAGGAACATTATATTATATAATTGTTGGTTCTAAGTAGGGTATAAAGAAAGTAATCAAGGATGACTCAAGTTGTGACTGAACAAGGAGTTGGAAGGAGATATAGTAACACTGTGTTGTGGTATATAAGCATACACAAAGTAGGCCAGAAGGCTCCAAAGTTCTGTTTGGCTATTTTAAGTTTGCGAGTGGTAAATGAGACCAGACGGGAAATTAATAATGTAACAAAAGCAGTTAGCATTAAATGTTTAGGGATGTATATGAATATAGGAACAAAATGTGGTTTTACAGGTAAAATTTTCAGTCTTTAGTATATTATATATTTGAATCTTGGAGATGATTCAGGAGAAAGGCTTAGACGAAGAAGAAAGTAGAGAAAAAAATAGAGTTCATAGGTACTTTTGTTTAAAACCTGAATCAGAAGTTAAAGACCCAGGAACTAAAACTTGGGGATGTCTGAGAAAGTAAAATGAAAGTAACAACTTGATATTGTTTACAAATTGTTACAGTTAAAAAAATAATTGTATAAGAAAATGTCCTTAGGACATTTTCACATTAACAGAGGGAAAAATGGATGGTACTAGAAGATAGACTCAAATGATTAGCAAATTAATAGTAATAATAATAATAAAATGGAGTCAATGAGTAGATGTTCCATAAGAGGTTTACAAGCAGGGCATTGTCCAAAGTTCAAATATATAATCATGACAGACTCAAGGAGATAGGGAAGAGTATTGAACAGTCTTGATAAAAAGTGTGAATCATCAAAGATAAATTACAGGATCGTCAGAGTTTGAGTATATAATTAGGAATTTTGTACACTAATCTGAAGAGTGCTGGTGTAAAAATTCACTTGGACAGTGTGCTGCTGTGCTGTCTGTGGTCCAGGTTCGAACTCGTCTTTTACCAAATCAAAAGAAGTTTCAATGCTGTGGTTTCTTTCGCTCTTTCTATGCTTCTCTACCTTCTCTGTCTCCATCTAGAAAAAAAATGAATGAAGATATACACACATTAGAGGAAAGAAGAGTGAGTTAAGTATGCTTGGAAAGAAGTGGATGTGATGCTAGAACATGGAATCGGATTGCTAAGAATAAAAGTGCATACATCAATCATTTGGTACATCACAAAAGATAAAAGAATAGAGAGATACAAGAATGAGTTGGTTGATTTCAATTCCCACAGGTTAGATAACATTTGGAGCAGGGATATTCCAATAATTGATCTGAAAGTATAGGATGGTAATTGGATGTTTGAAATTGGTGTTGGAAGTTGATGTGAATATTTGGGGAATTCTAGACCCAGTTCCTAATTATGTGAGTGGGAAACTAAAGATAAACTGAAGAAAAATTACAGGGGAGATAAAGATACAAAGTTGGAATTCAGTGTGATGTGATTACGATAGAAGTCCTGAAAAAGTGTACAATGAGAGTATAGGACTAGGCACTGAGCTATGTTTTAGGGCATAATTTAAAGAAAATTAAAACTGGAAGTGTTAAATAAATGGCAATCATGATGAACCAGAGGTTAGCAGATAGATCACCTTGTAAGGAGCATGTCTTACTATGTCATGTATGAAACCATGGTTTGAACCCTGACCCCACATGGGACAGAATATCACAGGCACCATGATGGGGTGTCACAGAAGGTGGAGCACTGCTGTGCTGTCTCTTCTGTGATTGTCTCCATCCTTCTGCCTGAAATAAGAAGCATGAACAGTGAAAAGGGGTGCAGTGAAATGATGTTTCAGCCCTTGATGTCAAGTAAACTAACTACTTAAAAAAGATGAATTCCTTTCTTCAGAACCAAAGGAGATACAATTAAAAAGACTATTACTGACTAAACTGATAAAATATTACTGGAAATAACAAAATGATGAACTAGATAGAGATCCGGATCAAATAATGATGACCAAAACATCAGAAAAACTGGCATTCTAAAAAGCTTAAGGAACAAATCTGGAAATGGCAATAAGTAGGGTAAGGAAGATAACAAATTCATTACTCATAAAATGTCTTTCAGGTCTGAGGCTCAAAAGTCCCAGGTTCAATCTAAGCACCAGCATAACTCAGACATTAGTAATGGGCTAGTTAAAAAATAGATAAATTAAAAAGTTAGGTGTGGGTGGTAGTGCATCTGGTTGATCGCACATGTTACAATTTGCAAGAATCTGGGCTCCAGTCCTCACCTGGAGGGGGAAAGTTTTCAAGTCTTGAAGCAGTACTGCAGGTGTCTTTATGTCTCTGTCTTTCTATCTCCTCCTTTCTTTCCCAACTTCTGACTGTCTCTGTCCAATTAATAAATAAAGGTAATAAAAGAAAGAAAGAAAGAGAGAGAGAGAGAGAGAGAGAGAGAGAGACAGAGAGGAAGGGAGGGAGGAAGGAAGGAAGGGAGAAAGAATGAAAGAGAAATGAAATGAAATGAAATGAAATGAAATGAAATGAAATGAAATGAAATGAAATGAAATAGGGAAATAGCAATGGTAGATAATTGCCTAGGACAATCTTGATATGCTTATTTTCCTAATACAACTTTCAGCACTGTTTTTTATTTTTATTTTTTTACTATTTTATTTTATTGCCACCAGGGTTATCACAGGAACTTAGTGCCTACATGATAAATCCACTGCTCCTGGCAGCCATTTCTTTCCCTTCCTTCCTTCCTTCCTTCCTTTCTTTCTTTCTTTCTTTCTGTTTTTCTTCCTTCCTTCCTTCTTTCTTTCCTTCCTTCCTCCCTCTCTCCCTCCCTCCCACCTTCCTTCCTTCAGCCCTTTCTTTGTTTCATAGGGCAACAATAAATTGAGAAGGAGGAGATGGTGAAAAGAAAAAGAGACACCTGCAGCACTGCTTCACTGCTTATGAAGCTTATCCCCTGCAGGTGGGAACAGGGGCCTGAATATGGGTCCTTACACATAATATATATGCTTGACCAGGTGTGCCACTGCCTGGCATCTCCTTTTTATTTGTCAATTGTTACCTCTGTGCACCTGCAGGGCCATACTTCACAAGCAATGAAGCAGATCTGAAGGTGTTTATCTTTCTCTCTCCCACTCTATTCCCTCCTCCTCTATCAATTTCTCTCTGTCCTAACCAATAAAATAAGAAAAAAATTGCCACTAAGAGGAGTGGATCCCTCGTGCTTGTACCAAGTCCCAGTAATAACTCTGGAGGAAAAAAAAAGTTATTCCTTTTATCTCCCAGAAGGACATGGGAATATAATTTAGAGTAAGATACATTTGCCTAGATACGTAACATCACTGTCTTATTCAGTCATTTCTGTTAAAAATAGAGAGTGATGAAACTTTCAATATTTAGAGAACCAGTTGAGCTTACTGGGTGTGGCATGTGCCTTGCTATGAATGAGGCCTAATAGGAGGTGTTTTATCACTGGAGGGAGCTCTTGTGCTGTATACATGGAGATCTCTGTCTATATAAAATAGGATATATATATATATATATTCTCACTTTTTATATATTTCTTCTCCATCCCCCTCTCTCTTTATTCTCTCTCTCTCCCCCCTCTCTCTATCTCTCTCTCTCTTTCTTCTCTCTCTCTCTATCAAAGAAAAAAGTGACCCAGAGGAGTTATACCCAACTCCATAGGTAGAGAGAGGGAAGGAGAGGCAAGGAGAGGGAAGAGGGAAAGGAGAGAAGGTGGAAGGGAAATAGGGATGGGAAGTAGGAGGAGGGGGTTAAAAAAAAAGGTGACCTGTGCTGCTGCTGCTGATGATAACTTGAGATCTCAAAACAGAGTCAGCATCTTTGGTAACTAAGAAATAACTGATGCTATTCAAGAATGCATAGGGAATCACTGAGGTTTAGATTATTGATAATGGTTACTCCAATAAAAGGGAGGAAATGGGGATTGTATAATGCATGGGGTATTTGGTTCTTATCAACCATCCCGACCTGTAAATTCATGCAATTAGAAAAAAAAGTTATTTCACCTTCTGTATTGCAAATGCAATTCTCCAACTAGTGGAAAGTAGAGAGCACCTGTGAAAGCTCTAATAAAAATGATATAAAACAAAACAATCACAATTGATTTAGACAGAAGAGTTCTGAGTATGCTAATACCCTTCCTAGCCCCCCCCCCAATCTAACAAACCATGCCAAATAGCACACAAAACCTAAAAGCACGCAGAAATGTAGTACAAGCAGGAATTAATGATAAATGCATAGATCATACCAAGTCATTCCCAGGGAAGAAGCTTAGCAGAGGTACTGTCCTGCTCAAGATACACTCTGACTCTAAACTTGGCTGTAGCAGAAGCAATGATGGATGCTTGTTCCAATTTTCACCTTTTGTTGGAAAACCAAAAATCCTCTCCATCTTTCTTTTCTTTAGTGACAGTAGGCACTCATGACTATTTTTTTTTTTTTGATAACAGAGAAATGACAATGGGGACTTTCAGAATATTGGGGTACTGTACAAAACTTTCAGGTAAAGGCTTATTTCATTTCCATGCCAAGTGTCTTATAGAATTATAACTCTTACTTTTTGGAATTAAAATGTGTATTGCAATGCTACCTAACAATTTTACTGAGAAGGGAATGGCACATTCACTGTCTTTTGGACCAAATATTGAATTTAATTGTTACAAATCCTGATCTGTTTATTTTGTATGAATTCTGACAACTATAGGAAATAGCAAGTGGACTAATATGGTATAAGTGCATCAGGGTTATAGCTTGAGGAGGAAAGCAAAGAATATTTTAGATCCCATAAAACAGGACATTCCTTTAGTATCTGAAAGATACCAGCAAAATCCTTTGTAATTATCTTTGCGATGACAGAAACACACAAAAATAATGTCAGCAATTCCCTGAACCCATGTATTCTCTGTCTTGAGAATTCTATCCTGTTAAACAGATTCAGCATTGCATTAAAACTTCTCACCAAGCAGTATATTGTACGTGAAGAAATATGATTCTTATTTGACCTAACACTGGTTTAGATACTGATTTTTCTAGTGACTCAATTAAACTACCTCTGCTTGTATTTTGAAAAAAAAATATATAGTATAGTTTGTTACCCTAACATGCAATATAGAAAGAATATTACTTAATTTGATTGTTTTGTAGCAAATTTTCCCTCCATGACTCAAATGTATATAAATTAGCACTTCAAATCTATTTTCAACATGCTGCTACTTTAAACTTGAGTTACAAAAAACAAGGAAGAAAGAGACAATTACAAAGGAAGAAAAATAAGAATGAAAGTCTGTAGAGTTTTGGAATTTTTTTTTTTGATAGTGGATGTTATTGCTCTAATATTAGTTCAAAAAATCTTTAACTTTATCAAATAACTGTCTTTTATATATTTTTGGAATGTGGTAGAGAATTTAGCATATAAGCATTATTCTATAACATATTTATTGTGCTTTAAACTACTGATAAATCTATAACCATGGGCAAGTATCTCTCGGATTGTCCATATTCTCCATTTCATGGTAGTCGTCCTTCCTTCCTTCCTTCCTTCCTTCCTTCCTTCCTTCCTTCCTTCCTTCCTTTCTTTCTTTTTCTTTTATACTTGTTTAGTAAAGGTTTTACATGCCTAAGTGGGATTGTTTGAGTATGAAGGACATTAAGAAACAAATAGATAAGGATGTCCATGAGTTTTTGATTTAACATTAAACTTTGGATTGTAAGTATAATCTTTGGCAACATAAATTCATTTAACCTGGGCTAGTGAAAGATCTCGGTGGGATATTGTGCTGCTTTACCATGTGAGTGAACAAAATTCAAGTCCAGTCACCTCACCACACTGAGGGAAGGTTCAGTTGCTGTTCTCTCTCAAAAATTATTTAACCTTTCTGTACAGTAATCAGGTATGCAAGCGTTGAAGAGCAGAAGAGTTGATATAGAGGGGAGAAATATCCAAAACTATAATTTCAGTCTAAGTTTTAGTTTTTTCTACTAAGCATATGCAGTAAGCTTTGATAGTTTTTACTACTGAATTGGCATGAGGAGTGGGATGAATGAAAATGATTTTGTTTTTGCTGATCAGTTTTACTGCCATCTGATCAATAGTTTATATTATTTAGTTGATGTATCCCATTAAACAGACGTTCATCTTCCGCCTGGCTCATGATAGCTAGAGGAGTACTATTTTATTTTTCCAGTTCGAAGTGTCTTATCTATGTTACATGATCTTAGCACAAAGAGCCTCACTTTAATTTTCTGCTTGTGGGATTGCAATGTTTTTAGTGGAGGGAGAAAGAGGAAGGTATATATAGAGAGAAGGACACCACAGAACCATTCCACCATTTACATAATGACTCTCAATGTTATACACAAAGATTTCACATGGTGCTGGGAGCTGAAGCCTAGGTTACAGCATAGGATAAAGTTTTTGCTTTGCCAAGTGAGCTCTCTCAGCATTCCTAACTTTTTTTATTGTTTATTATTATAGCAGTTTTATTTATTCACAAGATACTTCAGTATTCCATTGAGACTATATCTTGTTATTTAAGTTAACTATTACATAGACACATTTTAAATAAAATAAATGGACAATAGCTTTTGATTTCTATTTTACTGTCTCCTGGCATCTATCAGTATTTGAAACATGTTGACCTTTCTATTCTTAACCCTATGGATAACATCCTGAAACTTGACACATCAACTAAACTCCATGAAATATGGTTAACACTGCAAACGTATAATCATTCAAATATAGTTGCCAGTGTATGAATATTTTTACAATGTCTTACTAGATAGTTTTCTCTTTAACTCATATCTTTCAACACATATTTTATGACTGATTTAAATCATGTATTTTGTGGTTGAGAATCAGATTTTTTTTTTTAGTATAATCAATGACTTCAATTTGACCTTTATCTAATTTTTTGTTGTTGCTGCTGAGAGGAGGGACACCACAGAACCACTCCACTATTCATATTTGATTTAATTTCTTAGCTATAAACTAGAAGCTTCTGTGATGTACTGGCAAATATTTAAAAACTAGTTCTTTGGGTGTCTGAGTAGGCACACATAGGTATAGAACACACATTAAGGACCCAGGTTCAAAAATCCTAGTCCCCACCTGGGAAACTTCATAAGCTATGAAGCAGTGCTAGAGGTGTCTTTCTTCCTCCCTATAACCTCTTCCTTCTCAAAATCTCTTTGTCTCAATCAAAAAAGAAAGAAAGAGAGAGAGAGAGAGAGAGAGAGAGAGAGAGAGAGAGAGAAACCTGCAAGAGTGGCAGATTCAGTGTAAGCACTAAATCCCAGGGATAAACCTGGTGGCAAGTAATAAAATAAAATAAAATAGACAAAAACTAGTTATTCAAAGAGACATAAAGGCCTGAATTGTAGAAGTTATTGATTTCCGTTGTAAAAACTTTTCATCACCGTCAGTTAATTTCTATCAATGTGATATCACTGAAGAGTCTGGGAAGAGAAATAATAAAGTCCTTGCAATCAGACAAGCCTGGGTCTCAGCGCACCTCTGCTGCGCGGTACATAGGAGCGATATCCTATTCCACCCCACAGTCTTTCCAGAAATGCACGGAGGAGTATTCTGTCTGCGTCCTATTCTTGTTCTCTGACGTACACTCCTATTTCCTGGGCTGCCCCTGCATGTCTTTGCTTGTCTACTGGCAGTAAATCCTCCTCCCATAATTTCACATATTTTCTCTCATTGATAATATAAAAGCATTTGTAACATCCCCTGTTTTCTATTCCTGCTTGGTGAATTTATTTACTTTAAAAAATAATATATATGTTCATTATTTGGAGAATGTGTATGCCATTTCTTTCAACCGTCTCCTTCCTACTCATCTTTTGTGTCTGAAAATAAATATTTCTTTCAGGCCGCCTTCTCTTCTTGTGTGCTCCTAGAGCACTCCTCAGAGCACTTAACATACCAGCACAGTAATCACCTTTCCTCTTCTGTAATATCCATCATGCCATCATATTATCAAGGAAGTTTTCTCAGGGTCATCCTTTCATCCTCTCTTTTCAGCACAGGGATAAACAGCTATCAGGTTTTCAATAACGCATTCTTGATTGAATGCATGCAGTATTTACTTCTTGTGGGGCACTGAGAGTTAAGTAGCACAATCTGTTCCTTGTGCAGGCCTTAAGTGGTGAGTTATCTTCAGATGATTTTGATAAAAGAGCAGGGAAATCAACTCAAAATTTGTTTATTTTTAATATCAGGATATGGCAATATTTGTAAATAAATCCATGATAAGAATCTCCCCTTCCTTGGGAGCAGAACCCTCTCTCTTTCTGTCGTGCATTTTCATTTGGCTATAGCCTCTTAGCTTTCTCTCACAACTTTTCCTATAGTAATTTTCTTCCGAAAATATTTAGAAAAAGGATAATTGCATTGACTTTCTTCTACTTTATACATGAAATATTAATTTGTAATCCTCTGATGTTTCTTCATTGCTTCCAGTCTCACAAGCTGGTCCTTTCTACTAACGGTATACTGTTCCAAGATTGAAGAATCACACAGGAAGAGAGGAATATGATCTTGTGTCAGACTTGTTTTTAGTGCTGACAAAGATGACCTTGAGTTCAGGTTGCCCCTTGGCTTTAGGAAGACTTCTTCTTACTTTTTTTTTTTTTACTAGTTTTTTAATGATTGACAAGATGGATATAATTCTATACAGTTCCAACCACCAGAGTTCCATATCCCATCCCCTCCATTGAAATATTTTCTTTTTTTTATCTTTCTGTGAGTACGGACCAAAGATCTTTATGGGGTACAGAAGGTGGGAGGTCTGGCTTCTGTAATTGCTTCTCCACTCCACATGGATGCTGACAGGTATATCCATATCCCCAGCCTGTCTTTATCTTTCCTTAGTGGGGCTGTACTCTGAGGCAGTGGATTACAGGATACACTGGTGAGGTTGTCTGCTCAGAGAAGTCAGGTTAGTGTCATAGTATCATCTGCAATTCGGTGGCTGAAAAGCATTAAGATATAAAGAAGAACAAATTGTTTAATAGTCAGCAACCTAAAGGTGAGAATATAGCAATGAAATTTGTGAGTCTTTATGATGGAAGAAGCTAGGAAGCCTATTTTAGGTATATTCCAAGTGGCCCGTGATTTTATTAATTTTTGCCCGAGCCTCTCAGCTAACATGCAGGTGGTCTTAAAGTATTGTCTGGGGGAGATGATGTCAGAGTTGATAATATGACTAGAAAGCTGGATCCGTGAAGACAGTAAATCCCAAGTGTCAGAAAATATGTAAATATCATTAACTAGAACCCCCATCAATCTGACCTGGGATCTATATTAAGAACAAAAGCTTGTGTAACCTCTGCATCCCGGTTGGTCTGAGCTAGAAACATTCTAGGTTGCACTCATTTCAGGACCAATCTTTCTGGAGTGGCAGAATATGCTGACCCAGCCTCCCTTTGGAGAATTGGGGCAGTTTCTACCATTATTGTTCTACACTGAGACCAATGTAGTATAGAGGCCCACAAAAGAGTTTATGATATTGTTCCAGGTTGAGATGACCAATAATGGCAGAGAGAGAGCTATCTGTTAAGGGTCTAGGCCCATCATATCTATGTGGGAATCTCAGGACTCCCTAACTTCTTTCTGAAGCACAATAGCTCACTTAGAGAGTCCACTGCTTTGCCATGTGCATCATGTAGGTTAAACTTGGTTTAACTAGGAATCTTTGGTGTTGTGGTTTTCTTCTCTCTCTCTCTTTGTATTTTTCTTTCTTTTTATTTTTTAAATATTTTATTTATTAGGAAGATAGGAGGAGAGAGAGAAAGAACCAGACATCATTCCGGTACATGTGCTGCCAGGGATTGAACTCAGGACCTCATGCTTGAGAATCCAATGTTTTATCTACTGCGCCACCTCCCAGACCACTCTTTATATCTTTCTATATGATATAAAGAAACAAAGAACTCTGTCCCTCTCTAGAAACCTCCCTTTTATAACATTTACTTTGGAAAATCATAAATTAAGGGGGCCTGGTGGTGGCACATTTGGTAGGGCTCACACATTACCAGGTGCAAAGACTAACGTTCAAATTCCCACTCCCCACTTGCACAAGGACAGTTTCACAAGTGTCTCTTTTTCTCTCTCTTTCTATTTCCCCCTTCCCTCTAATGATTTCTCCCTGTGTCTGTCTACTTACTTTTGCCCTTTGAAATGTAAATCTTCTACCACCCAGAATTTTTCTGACCTAGAGTGGCGAGTTATAAGTCATGTAGTCAGAAGAAAAATAGTGTGTGTGCAGTGACTGGTAGTTATGTGCTGGGAGCAGGCATGCTTAAAAGTGTCTGAACTTAGTGACTTCAATCTGGAAATCCCTCTCTTCTGGAAACTGATGTGAAAAAAAAAAAAACATAGATGGCTAACAAATCCAGCTGAGAATTGATAATTCTTATCAACTCAGACTTCTAGATCTCTGACTATAAGACAATCAAAAAATGGTGAGCTGTTTTTCCTCTTCAGATTCTGAGTTGACAAAAAAAATGTTAATTCACCTGGGGAAATTTGAATTTATTTTTGTTTAGAGTACTTTGTCCTTTAATTATGACTTCTGATATTTATTGTCATTAATTTTCATCTGGAATATTTAAATCACCAAATATGAGCTCATTCAAGTTACTGAAGAATTTTCTGTCACAAAATAATTTGGAAATGTAAGACTTGGATATTGATGAAGTTAGGGTGCTTTTGTTTCTCCCAGGGTTGTGTCTCTTTCTCTCCCAAATAAAGGTATTATCTTCTTGTTTTTTTTTTTCTTTTTTATCATCTCCTGTTGAGATTTTATTTGCAGTGTTTTTTTTTTTTGTTTGTTTTTACAACTTTATTGGGGGCAGGGGATAATTGTTTCTAGTACCGACCTTTACACATGGGTGCAACTTCTCATCTCCCCACAACAGATATCTATATAACACTCTCTTTCCCAGCCTAGGTCCTTTCCCTCATCATTTTAACAATTTCTTTTACTTGGAGAAATATCCAGAAAAGATATTTGAACATGCCAGTTTGTACTGGCTATAGGCTTGTACAAGCCTCATTACTCTTCATGGCCAACAAAGATCTGTAACTCTTCAGACAGTTACAGGTGCCAATAAAGCAAAAGATGTAGATGCCAAAGCACCAGGCTACATCAAATTATACCTTATGTGAGTGAGGTGGTACAGTATTTGCTCACCGTTGCAACCATAAATCTGTGGAGACTCTTTGACAAATGCTACTTAGGTAAGAACTTGCATGTCAATTAGAGGAGATTTTTGGATTTACTACTTTAACTGCCCTTATCTGTGACACCACCCTATGCAGATTTCCCTCTTGATTTGTTCCCCATATCAAACTGTTATACTGACTTAAAATTCCTTTGATTTGTCTTGAAATGAACTAACAAAAGGAAAGAGACTCAGAGACTGCAGCTATGCCATACACAGTCCTTCTTAAGAATGTAAGTCATTGTTAGTCACCACAGACTTGCTTATTTATTTATGACTGACAAGTCTGTTGGATAAAAGGGGTTATAATTCCACACAATTCCCACCACCAGAGTTCTGCATCCCATCCCTTCCATTGGCAGCTTTCCTATTCTTTATTCCTCTGGGAGTATGGATCCAGAATCATTATGGAGTGCAGACAGTAGAAAGTCTGTCTTCTGTAGTTGCTTCTACACTGGACACAAGTGTTGGAAGTTTGATCCACACCCCCAGCCTGTTTCTGTCTTTCCCTAGTGGGGCAGAACTCTAGAGAGGCGGGGTTCCAGGACACAATGATTAGGTTGTCTGCCCAAGGAAATCATGTTGATATCATGGTAGCATCTGCAACTTAGTGGCTGAAAAGCAGAAAGATATACAAATCAGAACAAATTATTTAATAATTGAGAACCTAAAGGTAAGACCAGAGCAGATGAGAGTTGGGGTAACCATTTTGTAAAAATTTAGGGAATCTATGTTAGGTGTATTCCAAGGGGCCCATGACTTTACTAATTTTCACCTGAGCCCAAAAGCTAACATGAAGGTGGGCTAAATATATTATTTTGGGAGATGGTGTCAGAGTTGGAAATATGACTAGAAAGCTGGATCAGGGAAGAGAGTAACTCACAAATCTGGGAAAAGTATATAAATGTCATTAACTATGAACCCCATCAATCTGATCTGGAGTCCATATTAAACACAGGAATCTGTGTAACATCTGCATCCCTGTCAGACTGAACCTGCAGTCCATGGTCACAGTTAGGAACATTCCAGGCTGTATTCATTTCAGGACCAATCTTCCTCAAGTGGAAGAATATGTTGACCCAATTACCAGTCTTCCTAAAGTGGAAGAGTATATTGATCCAGCCTACCTTCGGAGAGTGGGGTGAAACATTCTTGTTTCACATTGAGTGAAAGGGCCTATTGAGGCCCACAAGTGGTCAGTGATGACCAGTGATAGTGGAGAGGGTTCTGTTAGAGGTCTAGGCCCATCATATCTATGTAGGAATGCCAGGATTCCCTGACTAGGGACCCAGGTGATGTGGTGTGCACCCCAGGCTTCTTAAGACCAAACTTGTGTCTTAAGTAATAATTCTTTGTGCCTATGTTGGAGATTTCCAGTTAATTTCACACTTTTCTCCTTAAATATTTTGAGAAGTGAGATCTATCTATATGCTTCATTTCTGTTGTATGTAATGTGCTGTTTTGCGACATGTTGTTAAGAATTTCCAATGTGAAGTTCAGGTAACAGGTCTTTTAGCTTTAATGTACTAATGTGTTGTCTTCTAATGGAAGAAAATTAGAATCAAGGTTTATAGCCTTTCCTTATGATAGTTTTTCCATACTAGAGGTTTGTGTTAAACCATTTCCAGACTCTATTTTCTATGTTGATGTTCAAAGAAAGGTAAATCATCATGTGCACTAAGGTAAAAACCATTGCCCAAGAAATGTTAGAAACCAGAACCTGTGGATTCTTGGTGGACATGAATTGATAATTTAAAAGCTATTATAGGTAGGGCAGATAGCTTAACGATTATTCAAAGAGGCTCTCATCTCTGAGGATACAAGATCTCAGGTTCAATTGCTCATACCACCATAAACTAGAAATAAGAAGTGTTCTGGTAAAAGAAAAATAAATAGATATAAAAAATTAAAATAAAATCTATTATAGGGGTTGTATTGTTATGTGGGAAACAGAAATGTTTTGCATGTACAAACTATTGTATTTACTGTCGAATGTAAATCATTAATCCCCCAATAAAGGAAAAAAATAAAGAATAAAGGAAAAAGAAAGAAAGAAAATAACTGGAGCTAATCTCAAAGGTCATTTCAGAATCAAAATTTCATAGTTTACATGTCAGAAGGAGATTGACTATTAAATAGGTTCCCCCATTTTCAAGAAACAGAGGGACACCTCATTAGGGAAAGATAGAAACAGGCTGCCAGTATTGATTAACCTGTCAAGACCCATTAAAAAACAGCTATTGAGAGTCAGGTGGTAGTGCATTGGTTTAAGTGCACATGGCGCAAAGCACAAGGATCTGCGTAAGGATCCTGGTTCGAGCCTCTTGGCTCCCCACCTGCAGGGGAGTTGCTTCATAAGTGATGAAGCAGGTCTGCAGGTGTCTATCTTTCTCTCCCCCTCTCTGTCTTCTCCTCCTCTCTCCATTTCTCTCTATCCTATCCAGCAATGATGACATCAATAACAAAATAATAACTACAATAAAACAAGGGTGACAAAAAGGAATAAATAAATATTTTTTTCAAAATTTAAAAATGTACAAACTATTGTATTTACTGTTGAATGTAAACACTAATTCCCAAATAAAGAAATTAAAAAAATTTAAAAATAGCTATTATAGAATTTTCTACCTACTATATAATAAAGCATATTCAACACTTTCATATATGTCCCTTCTAGGCTATAGTTCTCTCTCCAAATATATCCAAAAATTAGCAGACATTTCTACATGTGTATCAGACTTTAGTTTTGCACATCTTACTCTGGAAGAAAGCTTTAAAAATTTTAGTACTATTAAGAATGTCCATTGCCTGAGTCTCTGTTAACTTGTGGAATATTTTAATTCTTGCATCTCTGAAAATTTTAGAGGACTCACTCTCAATTTGATTTTATTTTTTGGAAACATTAAACCAGTAGGAGGAAAAAGTAAATGTAAAAAAGTTTCTTTGTAGGTCTCAGAGGATTTAGAATAAAAATACAGAAATCAGACTTAAAATCACATCTTAACAATTATGGCCTAATTTTGATAATTTTAGTCCTACTGACTCAGTCAAATCAGTGATGCCTCTATGGTTTCTGTGACCACTATTCAAAACCAAAAGCATTCAATGAGATGAAAAAAAAAATGTATATTGGAGTCAACAACTAAACAGAATGTTTTTCTTTACTATACTTATTTACTGTTTTAATGAGAAATAAAATGCATGTGGGAGAGAGAGAGGGAGGGAGGGGGGAGAGAGAGGGGAGAGAGAGAGAGAGAGAGAGAGAGAGAGAGAGAGAAGCCAAGGGGGCTGGGTGGTGGTGCACCTGGTTGAGCACACATGTTATAATGCACAAGGACCTGGGCTCAAGCCTCCATTCACCACCTACAGGGGAAAAGCTTCATGAGTGGTGAAGCAGTGCTTCAAGTGTCTCTCTATTTCTCTCCACATCCTTCTTTCAGTTTCAGTCTGTCTCTATCAAATAAGTAAATGTAATGAAAAATTAATTATTTTTTAAGAGGAAGACCATATTACTGCTTAGCTCTGGCTTATGGTAGTGGTTGGAACTGAAGCTGGGATGTTATAATCTCAAGTATAACAGTCATTTGCATAAACATCATGCTATCTCTGCAGTCCCCAGAAGTCTTTAATACCTCTCTTGTTCTCATCCTTTTTATTTCCCCACTGGTCTTGATAAAAAAAAAAAAAATCAAGCTTGAGAGAGCAAGGGCTTTACCATCACTGGTTCTCAGAGGAAACTATTTGAGTTTCTGGGGAGTGATATTGAGGCTTTCTAATATTGCCAGAAATACTTTCTGCTCATCTTCACTGTAATTCTTTATAACAACCTTATGGTAGAGACAACAAAATAACTGCTGATTTGTCGTGCGGGCAACACAGGTTCAGACCTAGCCTCCATTCTATTGAAGTAATATTTTGTGCTGTAGCAAGCAAATAAATAAATAAATAAATGGTTAACATATTGGCCTGATTAGAAAGTGACATTTAGGGGAGTTGGGTGGTAGCGCACCTGGCACAAAGCACAAGGACTGGCACATTAAGGATCCTCGTTGGAGCCCCCAGCTCTCCACCTGCAGGGGAGTCGCTTCACAGGCGGTGAAGCAGGTCTGCAGGTGTCTATCTTTCTCTCCCCCTCTCTGTCTTCCCCTCCTCTCTCCATATCTCTGCCTTATCCAACAACAATGGCATCAATAATAACTACAACAATAAAACAACAAGGGCAACAAAAGGGAATACATAAATCAATAAATAAAACCTAAAAAATTAATAAATAAATTAAATTAAATTAAAAAAAGAAAACGACACTCAAAATCTTAAAAAATTAAGGCAAGTCTTAATTTTAAATACAGAAGCACACCCATAGTTCAACTCAATTGGTTAAGAAAGGAGTAAAAAAAATAGAAGAGGAGCCAGGTGTTGGTACACCTGGTTGAACTTTCATGTTATAACCCAAAGGCCTGGGTTGAAGCCTTTGGTCCCCACCTCAAAGGGGAAAGTTTTGCAAAAGGTGAAGCAGGGCTGTGGGTGTTTTTCTGTCTCTGTCTCCCCTACCCTCTTGATTTCTGGCTGTCTCTATCCAATAAATAAATATAAAAAGAAAGAAAAAGTAGACATGTTTGTATGTAAGGAGGTTTCTTTATCATGATTTGTTAGGAAAGAATATAAATAGAGATAGCAATATAACTGTGCTGTGATGTCTTTTCTCTGTGTGTCTCTCCCTCTCAATCTTTTATGTTCTGTCTGCTTGGGAGAAGAAAGAAGAAGAAAAAAATTAAATAATGAACCTCCACTGTGAAAGAGAGAAAAAAAGAAAGGAAGAATGGAAGAGAGAGAGAGAGGTAGAGAGGGAGGAAGAGAAGGAAGGAAGAATGGAAGAGAGAGAGGGAGAAAGGGAAGGGAGAAAGGGAATGAAGGAAGGAAGGAAGGAAGGAAGGAAAGGAAGGGGGAAAGGAAAGAAGGAAGGAGGGAAGGAAGGAAGGGAGGGAGGGAGGGAGGAAGGAAGGAGGGAGAGAGAGGTAGAGGGATGGAGGAAAGGAAGGGAGGAAGGAGGGAAGGAAGGGAGGAGGGAGGAAGATAAACATAACTTGAGGCTCATGAGAAGCAGAGCTGGTAGGGTTCCAGACCTGTGTGGATGATGGCTAATGTTCATATAGCCACACGTATTGCAAAATAGAAGTTTTCTTTCTCTCCCTCTCTAATTTTAATAAGTCTTTTTAAAAAGAAAAGAAGGCTAGGTGGTGGTGCACCGGTTAAGCATACACATCATAGAGCACAGGCACCTGGGTTCAAGCCCCTGATCCCCACCTGCAAGGGAAAACTTCTTGAGTGGGGAAGTGGGCCTTCAGGTGTCTCTTTGTCTCTTTCCTTATCTCTACACCCTCTCCTCTCAAATCCTGTCTCTATACAATTTTCTTTCAAAAATTTCTTTTAAAAATATTTTAAAAGAAATTTTTGAAAGAAAAGAAAATGTAGTAAATATCTAAAGAATTCCTGTAGTACCCCCATAAAAATTATCTCCCCTTTTGATGAAAATAGCTTTTAAATAAATTAGGACTACTTGGTATACTGACAGAAAGGTGTCACATAGGGAAAAGGGCTTAACCTGATCAGTATGCATATAGGTGTTAATATGGATGTTCTAAAATTATGTCCTGCTCAATATTGTTATTAAAAATATTAAATGTCATAAAATCGAACAAATTTTCCTGTCAACTGAGTATAACTAGGTCTCTGTATTGATTTTCACTCTTTCACCAATTATGTAAAACACTGCTTTTTCTTAAGTTTGTATTAATCCAGAGGAAGTTATAACAAAAGACTTTGACATATATTCTAGAATGCAGTTTACTATAAACCTGAATGAGGATAAGAGATTGCAAAAGTCTTTCTCTTCCCTCTCTATCTCTTTTAGCCCCTCAATTTCTCTCTGCCCTGTCAAACAAAAATAAATAAATATTAAAAATGAAAACTTTAAAAAAAATTCTGCAAAATGTATTAAGAAAACAGAACTCAGTAGTTGTTAACAGGAATTTGAATTAAAAATTTTACAGCATGAATGAATGATCTGTTAAAAATAAATATGGGGGGGAGTCAGGCGGTAGCTCAGCGGGTTAAGCGCAAGTAGCACAAAGTGCAAGGATTGGCATAAGGATCCAGGTTCGAGCCCCCAGCTCCCCACCTGCAGGAGAGTTGCTTCGCAAGCAGTGAAGCAGGTCTGCAGGTGTCTATCTTTCTCTCTCCCTCTCTGTCTTCCCCATCTCTCTATATTTCTCTGTCCTATCCAACAACGAACGGCATCAACAACAACAATAGTAACCACAACAAGGCTACAATAACAAGGGCAACAAAAGGGAATAAATAATAAATATATTTTTAAAAAACCTTGTAATTTTAAAAAAATGACTATGGGTAAGAGAGCATAACAGCTACGAAAAAAAGACTTTGATGCCCAGAGATCTAAAAGCCATAGGTTTAATCTATTACTCCACAATGACCAAAATTTGAACAGTGCTCTAGACTCTCTCTCTCTTTCTCTCTCTCCCTCACTCAAAAAGTAAATAAAAGGGTGAATAAAATTCTAGTGATAATTTTGTTAGAAATATTATAGGTCATTAGAATGACAACAACAAGGACAACAAAATAGAAAAAGATGACCTCTAGGAGCAATGAATTTATGATGCAGGCACCAAGCCCCAGCAAAAACCCTGGAGGCAAAAAAAAAAAAAAATTACAGGTCATTTTATGTTTTGCTTTTTTTCCTGAAATGGGAAGAAACATTTAAATATGTTTTTCCTTTTAATCTATGACTGTTAGCAATTTGGTAAAATGTATCGTTTATGAGTATAAATTTAACAAATAAAATATTTGTTAAATGTGACATTCCGCTCAACTCCACAAGACACTTAAAGTTTCTAGTCATCTACTATAGGGAGTAAGCAAAAACAAAAACAAAAACAAAGAAAAAGGCACGACTATTTAGGAAGGAAACAATGTCATAAGTATACTTGCTAAATTTTTTCACACACTAATTGTGTCAGGGAGATACGAGCTCTACTCAGAAACACAATTATGGTCTTTTAAAATTAGGGATGATTCGCCAACAACAGATGAGTGGCTGAGAAAGCTGTGGTATATATACACAATGGAATACTATGCAGCTATCAAGAACAATGAACCCACCTTCTCTGACCCATCTTGGACAGAGCTAGAAGGAATTATGTTAAGTGAACTAAGTCAGAAAGATAAAGATGAGTATGGGATGATCCCACTCATCAACAGAAGCTGACTAAGAAGATCTGAAAGGGAAACTAAAAGCAGGACCTGATCAAATTGTAAGTAGGGCACCAAAGTAAAAACCCAGTGGTGAGGGGTAGGCATGTAGCTTCTTCCTAGGCCAGTGGGGGGTGGGAGTGGGCGGGAGGGATGGGTCACAGTCCTTTGGTGGTGGGAATGGTGTTTATGTACACTCCTAGCAAAATGTAGACATATAAATCAGTAGCTAATTAATATGAGAGGGGGGAATCAAAGCTATCAGGGGAGGGGGTGGGTTATGGGGATTGGGTGTTGGGAATTGTGTGGAGTTGTACCCCTCCTACCTTATGCCTTTGTTCACTAATCCTTTCTTAAATAAAAAAAATTAAAAAAAAAATTAGGGATGATTCGGTAACTTCTTTCTTTCTTTCTTTCTTTCTTTCTTTCTTTCTTTCTTTCTTTCTTTCTTTCTTTCCATCTTTCTTTTCCCTTTTGTTGCCCTTGTTGTCTTTTTATTGTTGTTGTAGTTATTATTGTTGTTGTGATTGACGTCGTCGTTGTTGGATAGGACAGAGAGAAATGGAGAGAGGAGGGGAAGACAGAGAGGGGGAGAGAAAGACACCTGCAGACCTGCTTCACAGCCTGTGAAGCAACTCCCCTGCAGGTGGGGAGCCGGTCCTTGCGCTTTGTACCACATGTGCTTAACCCGCTGCACTACCACCAGACTTCCTTATTTATTATTTTTTATTATTTATTTATTTATTTATTTATTTATTCATTTATCTATTTATTTATTTATTTAAGATTTGGTAACTTCTTTAAATCATAATAAAATAAGAGCTGAGTGGGATGGCGGGCTGGGGAAACAGCATAGTGTTTCTGAAAAAGTTTTTTATTCCTGAGACTCTGAATTCCCAGTTTCAATGTCTAGCACCACCATCAGCCAGAGCTGAGCAGTGCTCTAAGGATAACTAGATGAATAAATAAATAAGTAAATAAGTAAGTAAGTAAATAAATATTAGAGAGAGAAAGCAGAAGTGATAGGCTTCATTTTGCTTTATGATACTCTTGTCTTCCACAGGAGTTGTTCAGGAAATATAGCTGAAGTTTGAGTTACCATAGAATTTAAAACCCCTGAACTTTTAAATTACCTCATTTGGGCCTGAAAGCACAGCACCACCATGCTGGGGAATTATGTAGATTTTGCTTTAATGATTAACTTTTACTGTGTTACCCAGTGCTACTCCTCTGTAGCTTGTTACCACAGCATCACTTATAATATTCTCATTAATAGAAAATGTTGCTAGTATCATTTACTTGTGTGAATTTGTAAGCAATGGTGACATATGCCTATTTAAAACTATATGAGAATACATAAAAAATGCTATTGATTCATAAGATGATATAAAACACATGTTATTAGGTACAGACTTTGGAATACTCTGGAAATAGCAGTTGTGTTCACTGTACCTTTTCTAAGGATACACATATACATCATCTTTTGAATTAACAAATAGGTTTTGTATTTTGCAATACTTTTATAATTGGTTTTCTTCCCCTTGCCATTAGCAAAGAGTTGCTTGAACTAGAATAAGTATGAAACAGATAAACAGTGTTCAACCAATTTAGTATGGACTGTGAGGTTTCATTGTGCTTGAATAATTCTTGACATGTAAGTGTCATAATGACAATACTCATTTATGGCAATGGATTTAGTTTTGGCCTTTTGAAAGATGGATCTGCTATGAAATGAGAAGGTTGTTCACTCCATAGTAGAAATGAAATGTCACCTATTTGCTGTATTGTCCATCAATAGTTCAGACTTGGCAGCTTTTTAGGCCTGGTCATATGTCACTGTAAATAAAGTTCCAACACTGTGATCTAATTCATAAATTCAGTCTATCATTAAGTTAGCATATCATTAGCATATTATTCTCTGAAATGAGTTACTAAAGTTTTAATCTTATGTGTAGAAATACTGTACCATTATAAAATAATATTTTTACTGTGACATGCATTTCTCTGTTGTAACAGGGTGTTCATTTTTAGTTTTTTGAGCTGATCATCCTGACAAAATATGAAAACTGACATTTTATAAGCATATTGACTTACTTAGTATTTATTTCACGGTGTGAAATTCTTTTCTACTTTAGATGCTAATGGACTATGTATCTCAATATTTCACTACAAGTAATGTCCATATAAAATCAGAAGATGTATGAAGATTCCTGAAGTAAAAATGTTTCAGAACATAGTTGGTTGTATGCAAAATGCTATTTTACCTTAATGAAAATATAACTGTAGCAGATGGTGGGCAATAACATCAAGAAATACAAGTTATCCTAGAGTTGGAGAGACGTTTCACTGAGTAGGAAACATGGCTGGCTGTGTTTAGCCCAGGCTCCAGCCCCACATGGGCATTTTCATAACATCAGAAGAAGCTCCAGTGATATAGTCTCTTTCTCTCTGTCGTATGATGATTCTGGGCATTGAATATGGGAACTTGGAACCTCAGGCTTAAAAGTCTTTTGCATAATAATTATGCTATCTATGGCCTTCCCTATTTATCTTCTACATATGAAAATCAGGGGTGGGGTGTTGGTGCACCTGATTGAATGCACATGTTACAATGCACAATGACTAATTCAAACCCCTAGTCCCCATTTACATGGGGGAAGCGTCATGACATGTGAGTCAGTGCTGCAGGTGTCTCTTTCTCTCTCCTTATCTGTCTCTTTCTTCTTGATTTCTCTCTATCCAAGAATCGTTTATTAAAAAAAAAAAAAAAGAAAATCGGGGGTCGGGCGGTGGCGCAGTGGGTTAAGCGCACGTGGCGCAAAGCACAGGGACCAGCATAAGGATCCCAGTTCGAGCCCCCGGCTCCCCACCTGCAGGGGAGTCGCTTCACAGGAGGTGAAGCAGGTCTGCGGGTGTCTATCTTTCTCTCCCCCTCTCTCTGTCTTCCCCTCCTCTCTCCATTTCTCTCTGTTCTATCCAACAACAAAACAACGTCAACAATGGCAATAATAACCGCAAAGAGGCTGCAACAACTAGGGCAACAAAAAGGGGAAAAAATGGCCTCCAGGAGCGGTGGATTCATGGTGCAGGCACGGAGCCCAGCAATAACCCTGGAGGAAAAAAAAAAAAAAAAAAAAAAGAACATCATGTCACACTCTCGTCCTACTTAGATTAATAATCAATCTTGCTTTTATTTTCCCAAGTTTTTATTGTCATATTACAAGTTTTCTTAACTATGACAGTCTCAGTTCTTTAAACATTCTTTCCCCACTAATTTGCAGGGTTTTTTTTTCTTATACATCAATATTTAATTTAAACTTGGGTTTGTAGCCAACTTAATTTTTTCTAGTATTATCAGTTAATTAACCAAAACTTCTTTTTATCTAGAAGTTACTGAATAATTTGTGGAAGCTTATATAATTTATAAGACTGTTAAAAGATCAGAGTTGGACATTAACTATGCTTAATTTTCTTACTTTAGACATCCATGCAAGATATAGCTAATTAAGTAAAACACATATTTTACCAAGCATATGGATCCAGCTTCAAGGTCCTGTCCAGCACATGGGAGGATCATGCAAAGGGGAAGTTTTATGAATGGTGAACAGTGCTATGGTATCTCTTCTCTCTCTGTCTCTCATAGTCTACCTGGAAATATATATAAACAAAAATTCCACAGGGAATGGTGGACTTGAAACCCAAGCAAAGTTGTAGAAGGGGAAAACAAAGAAACAAACAAAGTTTCATGTGAAAGCAATGGCATTTCTACTCTATTATTGAAATTAGTAGGAATGTGGTGAAAATACTTGGCTGTTATGCAAAAAAAAGATACTGAAAAGATCAGCTTCATTGCCAGCAAGTAAGAATACTACCTATCAGACTGGGTGGTAGCAAACACAATACCATGTACAAGGAACCAGGGCCAAGCCTCCAGTACCCACCTGCAGGGGGAACACTTAATAAGCAGTGGAACAGTGTTGCAGTACTCTATCTAGCCTTCCCTTCCCTTCCTTTCCCCTCCCCTCCCCCCTCCCCTCCCCTCCCCTCCCCTCCTTTCCTTTCCCTTCCATTCCCCTCCCCCTCCCTTCTCCTCCCCCCTCCCTTCTTCCTCTTCTCCTCCTCCGCTCTTTCCTTCCTTCTTTCTTTCTCTCTCCATTTATCCCCATCTCTATTAAGAAAAAGAATGAGGAGCAAGAAGAAGTTGAAGGAGATGAAAAGTTGAGGTTACTTAAAATGATGAAGTCATGCAAGCACTGAGTCCCAATGACAACATGGGTGGCAACAACCAAAAAAGAATAGCTGCTTTTAGCTCACCTACTAATACTGGGGTCAAGAAAAGAAACAGTCTCAGTATCATCCATCTTTTTTTGTTCACTATGGTCAACAGGGAAATGAAACTAAAGTAAATACTCAGTTTTGGCCAGAGGCAAGAATTACAGACATGAAATTTATTGTGAAAATGTTGAATGCATGATGAAGAAAGAGATGAGGCATAAAACATGGATTAAAGGCTGATAGAGTCTCAAAATCAGCTTGATTTACTAGACACATTTCCCAATTGCCTTCACTAATTGTCAGTCAATGTACAGGGAGGGAAAGCATTGAGCTAATGGCACTGGCAGAAATAGAGCCTGCTACAGATTACAGTACAAACTTAGGATTTGTCATTCTAAAAGGATAGACCTATGGGAATCATATCATCTACTCATCATTTATCAGTGTCAGTATTCATGACTACACCTGTGAATGAACCTATTTTCATTTTTCTGTAGGCCCAGTACATTGTGTTTTTAGACAGAAAATTCATCCACCATTAGGTAATGACAGCGGTGTAGAATTTATTTTTCTCTCTGTTTTTTTTTCCAGTGATGGTACCCACCTTTCTGTAATAAAGATAAAGGGGAAAGACATGTCCTAAGCATGCATGTGCTTTCTCCGAATATCATAGTTTAGATTAAAAGAGAAAATTAATACAATAATATGACAAGAAGGGAAATCAACAGAAAGTTACCTGTCTGATTTTATTTGTTGTCCTTAAGGGATTTATGCCCCACTCGTTTGCAATAGTTTTCTTTCTTATCTGGAAGCATCTGCTGCCACTTTGCCACTTCAGGTTGCTGTTTTATTTTATGCTTTGAAAGGTAACAAACTCAAACATCTTCTTCCATTCTTCACAATCCATACTGTAGAGAAATTTTCAAGATTGGGTGATTTTTAGAGGTTGAAATATAATTTCTATCACTCCAGGGTTTTAAAATTATAGTGAATAATTAATGTTCAATGAAACATATCACCTTGAACTAATTGTTATATGTGTAATTATGACATTATTTTACTATTGCTTACAGCACGGATGGCACCTATCAAAATAATTAAGTAAATATTATTGTTCCCTATTTCTTTAATTTGAAGTTCCATATAATTTTTAATATAAAGTGTAAATGTTCTAAATACTACCTAAAGCAGGGCTGAGGGGAGACAGCAGAGTGGTCTTGCAGAAGACTTTCCTGCCTGAGGTTCTAAGATACCAGGTTCAATCCCTAGCATCATAATAAGCCAGAGCTAATGCTCTGGTAGCTCTTTGTAGCATCAAAATAAAATAAAATAAAATAAATATTAAAAAATAAAAATAAATGCATGCTGCTCAAGGCAGATTTATTATTATATGCACACTGCCATGCATAGGAACTATTATACCCCCAATTATACAACATGAAGTTTGATCATGTTTTTAGCTATGTATTTCTGACCATTCTTTTTTTTTTTTTTTAATCAGTCAAGTAACTTTCAGAAAATGTGATTGCTATTTCAGGAGCTCATCACCAAAAAGCATGCTCAAAGTCAATCCACTAAAGAATAAGAGCAGGAGAAGATGCTATATTCTTATATTTCTTTGGGTCAGAGAAATGAAGCTTTTGAGGATAGATCATGAGAATGGAGCTCTCGTGAATGGGATTAGTTCCCTAAAGAGAGAGCTCCCAGTCAGCTCCCTTGCCCATCCTGCCATGTGAGGACACTTGGAGAATATAGCCAGCGATGACCTAGAATCTGCCAGTACTGGTATTTCCAGAGTCCACAACTATAACGCACACATACTTTTTTTTTAGTCACCCTATTACATTGTTTAATAGTCCTCTATTACTGATGCCTAAAGAGACTAAGACAGTGAACTAGAAAAAAAAATGTTATTCTTAATTTTGAGAATGGAGCTGATTATTATGGATAAGACTAGGGCAAGAAGTCCTAGGAAACTGTAAATACTCGTTGTCATTGTTCTAATATGAAGATCTGAATGATTGTGACCGGAGAGGTACAGCAATGGAAGAACTCTCTTTCTTGGCCAGCTCATGCTGGTGATCTCTGTATTTCTTTCATATCAACACCCTCCTTTAAATCCCTCTTGTGATTGCTATTCTCTATCAGATAAAAATCCTCACTCTTCAGTTTGTCATCCTTCTATATCTCTTTCAATTATCTTCCACTGCTATTCTTTGCACTGTCTATTTTAAGTTTAGGCATATAATAATGCCATTCTTTTTGGAGTGTCCCAGTCCTATATCTTCTCTTTTAAGGTATAGCTTTATAGAGGCCAGGTAACCATGTCCTCTATAAACTTTCTGATAATCTCTTCAAGAAAATATTTTCCTTCTCTAGATTCTTTTATTTTTTCTTTTTTATTTAAGAAAGGATAAATTAACAAAACCATAGGGTAGGAGGGGTACAACTCCACACAATTACTACCACCCAATCTCCATATCCCACCCCCTCCCCTAATAGCTTTCCCATTCTCTATCCCTCAGGGAGCATGGACTCAGGGTCATTGTGGGTTGCAGAAGGTAGAAGGTCTGGCTTCTGTAATTACTTCCCCACTGAACATGGGCATTGACTGGTTGGTCCATACTCCCAGTCTGCCTCTCTCTTTCCCTAGTAGGGTGGGTCTCTGGGGAAGTGGAGCTCCAGGACACATTGGTGGGGTCTTCAGTCCAGTGAAGCCTGGCCGGCATCCTGATGACATCTGGAACCAGATGACTGAAAAGCCTTCTCTAGATTCTTAAATCTTTGCATGACTTGTTAGTTTCAGCAGTTGGTGGTAAATTATGTCTTGATAATATGGACAATGCAACATGTTTTTAAATTCATTGCAATAGCCAATATGTTATTTCACACATAATCTGCAGTCAGAAGATATCATTAAATGTACAAATTAATGCTCCTCTGCATTAATGTCAAGACTGAGTTTTGATGAATATGATTTTAATAAATTACCCTGCTGTTTAACTTATTTTCATAATCATGCTCTGAGAAACTACTACATACATGTTTCTCCAAGTCATTCTTGCTTGAAATAATAGCTATATTATATGCATATGTATATGTATTTTATACATTAAAATGTAAAATAGTTTCACTCATTACAAATTTTACCCTATTGAGGGCAATGCTATTTTCCTTTCAAGATTAATTTATTGTTTTTATAATTGCTATGCCTCTGCCACTTCAAACCAGCTTTGCCAGACAGAGTAAGAGTGAGAAGGAAAGGCATCACAGCAAGAAAGCTTCCTCCAGTGTCGTGGGGGCTGGATTTGAACCTGAGTCATATCACATTAGTTGGGTAAGTTATTCAGTATTTTTTTTATCCTTTTTCAAGATTTTAACATCATCATGAGTACTAATTTTCAGTATGCTTCTGTTCTTTAGGGACAATGGATGACCTACAAATAACCCTTTCTTCTTCAAACACTTCATGTTCATCTAGTCTATTTAATAAATTCAAGCTACAATTTTGTGAGTGAAAATGAGTTCACTTTCTTCTAACAAAATACGAAAATTTGCTGTACTACTATAATTCCCCTTCATTTTATTTTAGTGATGAAAATCTGCATCTCAGAGGGATTATAGATTTTGGCCTCTGGGTACATCATAATTTAATTACAAAATGGAAGTAGATCCCAACTCTTTATCCAGGGGGCAGATTAATTACCCAAAGAAAGTTGACATTTTTTTCTAGTGTGTTTATTTATATCTATGGTAATTGTTTAATTGCTAGATAATATCATTGCATGTTGATTATAAACATTCATTTGATTCATCTTCCCTAGTCTTTTGGCTATTAAGATTTATGATAAACTGAAATATATTCCTTGATTCACTTTAGTGGGGAATTGATTTTCTTTACTATCTGAGAATTCCCCTCATAACAACTTTTGAATGGCATACAATACAAATGAAACATCATCCTAAAATTTTGTAGCATGCTAGCACTTCTCAAATTACTATTGGAAAATGTGGGGAATTGTGAGGCTGAGGTTGAGCATGGTGTGGACCACCTATGCAAAAACGGCTGCCTGAAAGTACAACTACCTTGTCAGTCTCCTCCATCTCGAGATCAAGCAGGGGAAGGCCTTGGCTTTCCAGGTTTAGTCCCCCTGTGAGTCTCCCCCGCCCACATGGGCCCCACATCCTCTCTGTGTTAGCACAACAGTTCACTTCCTTGTTCTCAAACCAGTTGGCCCACTTACCCAAAGGTTACTGGCAAGACCCTCACTATTTTCTGTTTCCTTGCTCTCCTGACCATGTATGGTGTAAACAAGTAACTGTCTCTGAAGACCCCCATTGGCCCCCTCCTCCCTTAACATTCCAGACCATATATACTAGGCCATAGCTACCCTGTTCTTCCCCCTACCCCAACCTATAAAAACTCTTGCTTGCCATACAATAAACACGCTATTCATAGGCAAATGGAGTGATCCTTGGCTTCATTTCTTGCCTTGACCCATAGAGACAGACCCCCATCTCATACTCACCCCTGCTGCCCTTGGTCCGACCCCTTCAACCCTCTTCTGGTGCACAACAGAGTGGGTCAGTTGACTTGGTCAGATTGAGAAGCGGGGTCCTCCTCAGGACACTGACAGAAAAAAATAAGTGATGGTAAGGGTAAATGATTTTATATTATATTTTATATGTAAGCATACATAGATTTGTCTTGTTATGTGTTTTAGGTGATGGGACTCAGGTCCAAGCAGTATGAATGTCATGGCACATACCTTACCTCATGAGCTATCTCTCTGGCCCAGCTCTTCTTTATTCAGATTATAACCTGTGAACATAGGTCACAATGTACCTGTCAGATGTCAGCATCTTCTAATCAATATTTACTTGAATTGTTTCTTCCATTTGTTAACTTAGAGGTAGGTATTTATCCTTTGAGTTACCACTTCCTCAGAATGTTTGTTTTCTTATTGTTTCTTTTTCTTTTTTTTATTTATTGAATTAGTAATGATCAATAAGACCATAGGGTAATAAAGGTACAATTCCCACCACCAGAGTTCCATATCCCATTCCCTCCATTAAAAGCTTTCCTGTTCTTTATCCCTCTGGGAGCACGGACCCAGGATCATTATGGGGAGCAGAAGGTGGAAGGTTTGGATCCTATAGTTGCTCCTCCACTGAATATGGACATGGACAGGTTGATCCATACTCCCAGCCTATTCCTATCTTTACCTAGGGGGTAGGGTTCTGGAGAGGTGGGGTTCCAGAGTACATTGGTGAGGTCATTGGTCAAGTGAAGTCAAGTTGTATGATAGATAGCATCTGGAACCTGGTGACTAAAAAGAGTTAAGATATAAAGCAGAACAAATTACTGACTAATCATGAACCTAAAGACAAGAATATTACAGATGAAGATTCTCCGTTTTGGAAAAAGCTAATAGGTCTAATTTAGGTATATTCCAAGGGGCCCATGACTTTACTAATTTTTGCCTGAGCCTGACAGCTAACATGCAGGTGGGCTATAGGTATTGTCTGGGGAGATGATGTCAGAGTTTGAAATAGGACTAGAAAGCTTATCAGGGAAAAAGAGTATTTTCTTAACTGAGAACTATTTATGGTTATTAAAACAAAAGAAGGAACTGTGCTATCAACATGTTTTAGAAGTAATTTATCAAATACAAATGTTAATTTTTGTTATACTAAGATTTATTGATGTGTTTAGAGGTGTGCAGTATGCATTTTGTTTTACAGAGACTGTTTTATTGGCCTGGAAGTATAGTTTTCATTAGATTAACTGCTCAACTAAATGTAAATATTTTGAAGTGTCTTTGAAAGATGGATCAGTGTCAGAGCATTTTAAAGTACAAAGAGATAAAAATCGAACTATTCTCCCAATGAAACATAATATTCTAAGCAGGTCTTTTTCAGTAGCTATTCTATATCAACAACTGTAACCAGAATGCATAAGGTGCTGTTGAGTGAAAAAAGAACACCTTAGTCTCTATTCTGTTTTATGATTTTATTGAAACACAATATTATAATTATAAATGTTAATGAAATATTTTTAACCAAAGTGCAACTATTTTTTCTAATTTTGCATAGTACATAATAAGGGAAAATTCCAAATTACATTTAATATACTCATATATAACATGAAGACAATTTATAAATTAATACATGTATACATACATGTATAAATAGACATAGGACTATAAGAAAAGTAGAAATAATTATAAACAGCTTCCATATGCAAGGCCTTAACTCAAGAAGAAGAAGAAGAAGAAAACAAAAAAAACATGACAATTAAGAGAATCTTTGAAATAGTAATTCAATAAAAAGCAAAAAAGTATCAATTATAAATGGAAAATAATATTGTGAAAATATTAAAAAGTAAAAAAGTTTTACAAATAATTCACAGTAAACTAAAAATGAAAAAGCATACAAGTATTTTTGAATTTTAAGGAAGTTTTATTTTCACAAGTCAAAAATTGTATAGTAATACGAGTGACATTATTAGAAATTAAAGAACTACAATCACTTGACTTAAAAGCCCGCAATGACTTAAAAAAAAATGTCTCCATGGATATATTTCTTCACCTTTCCAGGCTTTTGCCTTCACAACAGGGATAATTAGTATTTTACAGATGCTTGTGAGGATGTTTACATTCAATGCGATATTACTAATACAGTACTTTATCCACATAAAATTATATTTTTCAAGTTGTGGTCAAAATTTACTCTTCATATGAGCACGATTCAAACAAATGACTTGACTAATAGGGCTGCCCAATTCTTTGGTGGTATCTTTGGCTCATTCCTAAGGCATGTCAGGTGTCTTCAGATGCTTCCTTCATTTTTATTATAAGAGAAAGACTAGCATCGCTTGGGTGGGTATATGATGTGTTATTATTAGCAATTAAAACTCCCAAGATTCTTTGCTATTGGTGTCATTTCTTGAAAATAATTAAGGTGATAAAACATCCACTTGGATATACTAGTAATAAGTTGGGAAAATTAGATATATTGTTGGGCTGGGGCTAAGGGGTTTCATCTAATTTCTCGTATGTTATGGTACCTTGCATATTTTTACAGGGAATGAATATTAATAATAAGAGCAGTAATAATTTCAATTTATTTTTTATGTAAAATACAGATGTAGCAAAAAAATTGCTGAACTTTTCCTCATAATGCAAATTCTGAGTATTACTAGCCATTTATCTCTATGTTCTCGAGAAAATTGTTTAATAGCATTGTATCTATGATTTCATCCAAAAAATGGGAATAGTAATGCAGATATATTTAATTATTTAGTCATTTAGAATGCTGAGAGGTTTTATTCAAGTCAATTATGTAAAAGGTACTTCAAGTTCAGTCTATTATTAAATATGTTTATAGGATTTTGTGCAATAGTTCCTAGCAATTACACTGAACATGTTGAATATACATAAAATGAATTCAAGATACCTGAATAGTAGTAGGTTACTAAATTATATAGATATAAGCTGTTTAAAAGGATTATATAAAAATTAAAAAAATAATTACAATTAAATTATGTAAAAAAAATTAGAGGGAAATGTAAAAAGAATTCAGATGTGATCATTTAAATGTGAAAAAAAAATCACCTATCCCAAGACTAGTAGTCACTCTTTGATATAGTTTAAGACTAAGATCAAAATGAAATTCTTGCTTTAAAATTTGCTTTCTTTGCATGTATTCTGACTGTTACACTTCTTAGTGTATTGAGATACGTAGTAAATGTAGTGATGACACATTGGCATTTATATTAAATACTCTTGAAACATGGCATTGATGATAAAGAATCCATCATAAGTTTTTAAAAAATATATGATTTTTTGTTTTTAAATTGAAAATGAAAACAACAGTTATCCATCATGTATCAGATCCTGCTAAGCATCCTAGATGCTTAGGTGGTTAATCTAGTGAGAAATGCTGTGAGATAGCATTAATAAATAAGTGATTTTCCCAAATCAAAATAATCAAATAGCAAACTTGTTCAATATATGTGAACTCATAACTTACCTTCTTATTATTTTCAAATAATATTAAGAACTATTAATTTAGCCAAAACATATACGATATATATATGTTTTTAAGTGACCCCCCTCATTTCTATCTCTTCTTGGTAGGCATTCTGTCCAGTCCCCTGCTGCTGCTTCATTTATTGATCCTTCACAATTTTTGGTTTTGTTTTTCTTTTAAATAACATGTGTGGTGGGCAGAGAGCTTTGTCCCTATAGTCATTCTTCTCTGTTTCTTGTTTTTTTTTTTATGACAGGCCCTTAAGTTTTAGTTAAACGTATAGTTATTTCATTTCTTAGCTTTCACTATAGTGATTTTGTTGATATGACTACATTAGGAGTTACTAAAGAAGGCAAGAGAGAGAGAGAAGAGGAGAGGAGAGAGAGAGAGAGAGAGAGAAATATTGTGGCATCTTTCTTAAAGTTGGCTAAAGAAAAAGTATATGTGTTCTTTTTCTCAGCTATTTTCCTATCACACTTGCAAAATGGATGTTGTATCTCAGACCTTTTCAATTGAGGCCAGATAATGGTGCAAAAGGCTGGAAGGATCTTGGTGTCTTGCCTCAGTAAGCACCGTATCACTGCTCACTATGCCATGTGCATAATTTGTTAGATCCTTTGCAAATTCTGCTGTGGGTCTATCCTAATCTCCAAAGAAGGTAAATTGATCCTCCCTGTTTGGCCATCTTTGCTTCTCCTCTTCACTCATTACTCTCAACAGAGAAGACAGTTAAAATAGCAGTATGAGTGTCAACATTCCTCTTTGTGTTAATTATGCCAGCTTTAAATGAAAGCTTAAGAGCATGTAACTCCTGTGCACAGTACAATTGTGAATTTTGTATCTACCATATACTTACACCAAAAGAGTGGGTGTGCTAAAGAAAACCAAGGAAACTGTCAGTAACTTTGTTGATAAGTGTGCATTCTATCAACTTTATAGCCCTTTTGATTACTGATGAGTAAGGAAGGTAATAAAGAAAAAAAATCATATCTTTCCATGTTTTCCTTTCAGTGTGAGGATCAAAGAGAAGTGACATGTGTAAGAAAAGATAAAATAGGATTTCTTGATAATTTTCCATTTTAAGAATGCTATGGTCATTTTTCCTATTCAGTTTTGGAGATAACACACTATAAAGTAGTGTGAAGCCCTCTAAAGTAAAAAGTACTATGGATTCACTACTCATTGAGCATCAATAAGGTCATACACCAATGAGATGGGTAGGAATGACAGTATGTAGCTTCTCTGTTTATACTTATATACTTGAGTTCCATTTTCCTGTAGAACTTCACTTAACCAACTATCAGTTCAAAACAAGGGAGGAGTTTCAACCTAGTCCAGCAAAAACAACAAAAATAGTAGGAATTTATATATGGACATGGAGGTTACAACTATGAAGTTGGCCCTCACCATAGTCTGCTTATTTATTTATTTTTTAAATTTAATTTAATTTTTTAAATTTTATTTGCTGGCAGAGTTATAGCTAGCACTCAGTGACCGTATTATGATTCCGTTATTCCTGGTGGCGATTTTGTTTCTTATTTTTTCTTACAGAAACAGAAATAGATTGCAAGGAGTTGGGGAGAAAGGTTACAGAGAAAGACGCTTGCAATACTGATTCACTCTTCATGAAGCTTCTCCTGGCAAGTGGACAACAGGGGCTTGAACCTGTGACCTCGTGTCATACCACAGGTGCCACCATCATATATCTCTCTACTCTCCACCACTCATGTGTTTTTCTGGAATTTTAAGTTTTAGACTCCTGATTAAGGCTCTTCTATTTGTGATCTTCTGGCAAGTCTGTCTAAAAGCTTTTTATTTTAGATAAAGAACCTACTGAGAGTTTGATACTAATATTTAATAAGTAGATGAAATTTCTATATAGAAGGAGTACAAATGGCATTAGTTAATCCTGTTACATAGCATTCCTTACAATTATCCTGTACTTACAATTATTCTGGTGTTATCAGAATTATCTCAACTGCATATTCAACTCACATGTTAAACTTCCATTTTGAGTATGAGTGGTTTGGTTTAGGCAAAATCCAGGAAGAGGTGACGGGAGGAAGGTCTTTGGGTCCTGGTACATACTGATGAAAAAGGATCTATGCTAGGGGTGAAAGTGTTTTGCAGAACCTGTCATGGTGAGATGGGAGATTGTACTCATGTGCCAACAACTATACTGTAACCATTAGTCCCCCAATTAAAAGAATAAAAAAGGACAGTCACAAAGTTGTAAGCACTCTAAGATAAAACATAATGAATGTACAATTAGAATATTAAGTCATTGATACTGAGTAGACTAGAAGACATTAAGAAGGAAGAGAGTTCGTCTAAACTATGGAGGTTAATGTCTTACACTATGAAAATACTAATAAACTATCACCTTCTCTGTTCATGTGCTCTCTTCAAGGGCAGGAAATAAGTCTTATTATTCTTCCCCAGTGCTTAGCACAGTGCTTTGCCCCCAGTTGACACTTTTTAGATGTTTCTTGTATTATTTCCTCAGGAAAATGCAAGACAAGCTCAGACAAAAACGAAACGAATTGAGAACATACTGACACCCTCAAATAGCTGTCAAGGATTTAGAGGCCATGTCTTAAATGGTTTGGACATCTGGTGAAGTAATACAAAAATAGAAACCCCAGTAGAATTTTTCAAAACTTAAGTAGGAAGAAAGAGATCTAGAAGCAGCCCTTGAAATCCCTGTAGGAACATAATAAAGAAAATACTTTAAATAGAAGCCTTGGACTGAAACTTTATATGCTACAGAAGTTTAAAAAGGTGGAAGGAGTCTGTGTGTCTGATCATTCACAGAAAGGTTTTCATTTTATGTAGATATAAGGAGTTTCGATACGATTCATTAAAATAGTACCCCCATGTAACTAACTCGTGTCTCCATTTAGAAAGTATTTCCCGTGTCTCCACGTCAGTGTCCTCTCCTGTTGATGAATAAAGGTATATGTTATTATCATATATCACAGAAGTAATATCTCTGATGACCCAGTATTTCGAATTTTCATTGAAAAACACTCACCTATGAGAACGTGAAACAGCTCATTTGGATAGTGCAGTGCTTTGCTCTCTACATGACTCAACCCAAGTTCAAGAGTGTTCTCCACCACAATGAAGAAAGTTTCAGTTCTGAATCTTTTTCACTCATTCTCTGCCTCTCTGTCCCTATCTAAAATCAGTCAAACAAATGTTTAACCTAAATAAAAAATATTATATCTTAGCAAGCAGTTACTATGCAGTATGTAATTGTGTCAGAAAATGATAATCATAGTGATACCTGAGAAGTTTCCTACTGATATATTTTTTTATAATTTTCCTTTAAATGATACTTAATTGTAAAATTGTTTTCTGTATAATCATACCTCTTTGTATCTCTTCCATCTATGTGGTAGGTCTTCAGAATTTGAAAAATAGCACAGTCTGTATTTTAAGGAAACATGAATATTTTAGAATCTAACTGCTATTACAGTCCTTTTCAAATCATGAAAGCATACTGGGACTTTGGTGACACAATTAAGAAAAATATTTTATATGCTTGCTGAACTCTATATTTGAATGCAAATTATGTTATTAAAACTCTAAATTGTCAACAAATAAATATCGACAAGGTCTGAAATTCATTGATCCATCTGAAACATGCCTATGGACTTAGTTATGATTCTATTTTAGAAGATTTTTTGTCTGGTTGATAAGACTTTTGGTATTTTTGAACTTCTTATATATTCAAGACCATGAAATAGGAAACCCTGTGAGGATAATGTTTGAACATGGACCACTGAGCTGAAAAGAGATAGGGTTTATTCTCTCCTATAATGACAACATACTTGGTTTTATAGATTTTTTTTATTTAAGAAAAGAGACATTAACAAAACCATAGAATAAGAGAGGTACAATTCTGCACAATTCCCATAACCCGATCTCCATATCCCATCCCCTCCCCTGATAGCCTTCCCATTCTCTATCTCTCTGGGAGTATGCATCCAGGGTCATTGTGGGTTGCAGAGGGTGGAAGGTCTGGCTTCTGTAATTGCTTCCCCGCTGAACATGGGCGTTGACTGTTCGATACATACTCCCAGTCTGCCTCTCTCTTTCCATAGTAGAGTGGGGCTCTGAGGAAGAGGAGCTCCAGTACACACTGATGGGGTCGTCTGTCTAGGGAAGTCTGGTCAGTATCTTGCGGGCATCCGAAACCTGCTGGCTGAAAAGAGAATTAACATACAAAGCCAAACAAATTGTTGAACAATCATGGACCTAAAGACTGTTATAGTGCAGATGAAGTGTTGGGGGGTATTCCCTGCATGCTCTTGTGTACTTCTGCTTTCAGGTATATATTTTCCGCTAGTTTATGGGCACGTGTGAACCTATGCTCTGTCTCAGGGGACCTGGACTATATCTAGGTTTGGGGACTTTATTGGGAAGTGGAACACATGGAATGGAATTACAGAATACTATGAAAGGAAAGGTCTCACCCGATTTTAAGCTTTACTGGGGTATATACACACAAGATGATCAAGTGATGGCACACCCAATTGAGCACACCTGTTACCAAGCACAATGTCCCAGGTTCGAGCCTCCAATCCCCACTTATAGCAGGGGAGGCTTCATCAGCCATGAAGCAGTGCTGCAGTTGTCTCCTTCCTTTCTCTTCATCTCTCTTTCTCTGATATTCAATTTATTTACTTCAGATAAAGATGGAGAGAAATTGAACGGGGAGGGGGGGAGATAGAGAGGAAATTACATGAGCAACACAGTTTCACTCAATCAGTTTATACTCAATCAGGTGTGCCCTGCCATCAACCAGCCCCAACCACTCTCCTTATCTCTCTAACCCCTCTTAATAGCAAATTGAATACATATTTTAAATATATATATATATATATATATATATATATATACAGTGGTGGTTTGATACATGTACATATTGTGAAAAATCGTCCTCCATTCAGCTGATGAGCAAGTCCATCACCATACTGGTGTATGTGTGAGAATAAGAAAGTTATGTTTTCTTAGCAAATTTCCATTTTACCATACAGTGTCTTTAAAAAATATATTTATTTATTTATTTTCCCTTTTGTTGCCCTTGTTTTTTATTGTTATTGTAGTTGTGATTGTTGTTATTGATGTTGTTGTTGGATACGACAGAGAGAAATGGAGAGAGGAGAAAAAGACAGAGGGAGGAGAGAAAGAGAGACAGCTGCAGACCTGCTTCAAAGCCTGTGAAGCGACTCCCCTGCAGGTAGGGAGCCAGGGGCTCCAACAGGGATCCTTGTGCTGGTCCTTGCACTTCATGCCACGTGGGCTTAATCCGCTGTGCTACCACCCGACTCCCCACCAGATGGTATCTTAATGATAGCTATTATTTTTATTTCCTCTATATTCATCATTTAATATATTAAATATCCCAAAATTAGTGATATAAAAATTTCACACATTTTTCTATTTTCCCTGTGTCAAGTTTCTGGTAACCACTTTTTCATTGTTTGATTCTGTGATTTTTACCTTATAAAAATTATTACAAAAATTCCATAAAAATAAATGAAGTATTTTCAATGTCTGGCTTACTTTCATATATTTGAGAGAAATTCACTTTTGAATGCTAGCATGTGATATACTTTATCAACTATTCTTTGAGAATTCATGATCGACTTTCCTGAGGTAGAGTTGCTAGAGTAATATACAGCTACAGGTAGTTATTTTTTATTTTTATTTTTATTTTTTATTTAAGAAAGGATTAATTAACAAAACCATAGGGTAGGAGGGGTACAATTCCACACAATTCCCACCACCCAATCTCCATATCCCACCCCCTCCCCTGATAGCTTTCCCATTCTCTATCCCTCTGGGAACATGGACCCAGGGTCATTGTGGGTTGCAGAAGGTAGAAGCAGAAGTACACTAGAGTTTGCAGTGAGTACCCCCCTAACACTTCCTCTCTACTATTCCAAGCTTTGGGTCCATGATTGCTCAACAATTTGTTTGGCTTCCTATGTTAACTCTCTTTTCAGTCACCAGGTTCCAGATGTCATCAGGATGCCGGCCAGGCTTCCCTAGACTGAAGACCCCACCAATGTGTCCTGGAGCTCCGCTTCCCCAGAGACCCACCCTACTAGGGAAAGAGAGAGGCAGACTGGGAGTGTGGACCGACCAGTCAACGCCCATGTTCAGCGGGGAAGCAATTACAGAAGCCAGACCTTCTACCTTCTACAGGTAGTTATATATATTAGTATTCTCAACATGTTTGTAGGAAAAGTGAGAGGGAAAGGGACAACAACAGAGCATATGCAGATTCCTTCAAATGCCTCAAAAAATTGGAGCTATAATGTAAATGGGGGGAGTGGTACATCAAGTTAAGCACACATAGTAGGAATTGCAAGGACCCATGCAAGCATATGGGTTTGAGTCCCTGCTCCCTACCTGCAGGAGGTTGCTGCACAAGCAATGAAGCAGGTCTGCAAGTGTCTATCTTTCTCCCTATGTTCCCTTCCCCTTTCAGTTTCTCTCTGTCCTATCCAAAGAAAAAAAGAAAAGAAAAAAAAAATGGTCACAGGAGCAGTGGATTTGTCATGTAGGCTTTGAGAAAAGGAAGAGAGTCAACCTTATTTATTTATTTTTTTTTCTTTTATGGTTTGGGACATTCATGGGGGGGGAGATTCACATATTTGAATCTCTCTTTTGGACCATTTTTTTGTCTTTCATTTTTTTTTTTGTGTAGATGTGTTCAACCCATAGTTAGTGGGTATTATGTATAAGGATCACTGCTTAGTACTCTGGGAAGACTGGCTAATTAATGTCTGTTGTCTTGAGGAGTTTGTGATCAGGTAAAATTAGGTCCTTGAAAATACAATGTACAATATGGAAGTTAGCATATGGATATGAATGGAGATACATGCATACACACAGAGAAAAAGAGAAAGAGAGAGAGAGACAGACATAAAGAGAACAGTAACTCAATTTCTAGGGAAGAGATAAGCTAGAAATTCTAAGTTCCTGACTTAAAAGTTCAATAAATACTACACACACACACACACACACACACACACACCAGTGCCTTTCATTTATTATTATTCATTTATTTATAAAATAAAAATATCTACCAGACCATTGAATAAGAGTGGTACAATTCCACACAGTTCCCACCATCAGAACTCCATATCTCATCCCCTGCCTTGAAAGCTTTCCTATTCTTTACCCCTCTGGGAGCAGGATCATTATGGTGTACAGAAGGTGGAAGGTCTGGATTCTATAATTGCTTGTCTGCTGAACATGGGCATTGGCAGGTCAATCCATATTCCTAGCCTGTCCCTATATTTCCCTAGTGTGGCAGGGCTCTGGAGAGGTATGGTTCCAGGGTACATCGGTGAGATCATTTGCTGCCTAGGGAAGTCAGGTTGGCATCATGGTAGCATTTGCATTAAGATATACAGCAGAACAAACTGTTTAATAGTCAGGAACTGAAAGGCAAGAGTATAGCAGATATTTTGACATCTCCATTTTGGAAAAAGTTTGTAGATATATTCTAGGTATATTCCACGGGGCCTATGACTTTACAAAGTTTTGCCTGAACATGACAGCTAACATGAAGGTGGACCAAAGGTATTATTTGGAGAGATGGTGTCAGAGTTGGATATAGGACTAGAAAGCTGTATCAGAGCAGAAAATAGCTCCCAAATATGGGAAAAGTATTTAAGTATCATTTTATGGTGTCTTTTTTTTTTTTTTAATTCTTTCTACTTGCTTGCTGTTTTGGGTCACTACAAACTACGGTGCACTTTAGCTTCACGGTGTATATTTCCCCCTAACTTGTGCACATATGTTCTTTCTCATGGACCCTGATCTATACTTAGGTTCTGTGACTTTGCAAGGAGGTGCACAACCCGATGTGGGATTGAGGAGTCCTACTAGTTAGGAACAGTCTCACCAGAGTGTAGGAGCTGAAAGGTTGACATTCCACGCCTGGTGGTTCTGGACACAATCCAAAGTGAAATGTGTCGAGGTGGTACTGGTTGCATTGATTGACTGAGCTCAGCAGATGCGGTATCAAATGGTATGGATCCATCCAGTGATGTGTGCAGGAAGATAAGCCATATCCTGGAGTTTCCAGGGCTGGGAGAAATATGGGTTTTATAGAGAATGGGAAGGTTCCTACCATCTTGGAGTTTAAGAAAGGATTAAATAGTTATTATTATAACCAAGTTATTAGGGAATTTGATTTACTTTGAAAATCCTGTGGTTAGGATGTGTTGTATCATAAAAGACCTTACCATGATTTAACGCCATTTAATGATATTTACATCTAGTTCGATCTTATATAGTGACACGAGGTTCTGGTCTCCATTATCTAAGACTATAGGTGATTTAATATTTCAATTAAGCAGTCATTAATAGAAATGTATTAAAAATTAGAACCCGCTGTTAAAATTCAATCAGTTACTGATTTGAAACCTTAAATACTTAGACTGAAGGAATATGTACTCAGAATTGGGATCAATGCATAAAAGTTTTTGAGATTTTTAATCTATTTTCCCCTGACATGTTGATTAAATACTGATTTCTAAGATTATAAGTCAATAGAAGTCAATTATAAGTCAATAGATTAACATTGTTCCTGCCACCAAAGATGTGTCCCCACCCCCCACCCCCCATAGTGAAGCTGAATATCTACCCTCTGTCTCCACCCCAGAGATTTTCACTTTGGTGAAATATTCCATTTGCCTTTTATTTTTTTTTATGGGCAGGTATGACCTTGCGGTACTCCTGATATGGTGAACTGATAAAGCTAAGAATGTGAAACCAGGAAAGAAATTTATTGTATCACATCTTGTACAGGAAACCAACCCCATTATATTATACCCTCATTAGGTGAAGACCACCACCCTAGGAAAAAGAAATTGGGGTTACAAATGTATGCAAAATTTAACCACTATTCTCACACAACTTCTTTCATGGTAGACCTTTGGCATGAACATTGCTTTTAGATATACTTATTTATTTAGTTAGTTATTTAGATACAGAGAGAAAGAGAAAGCATTATCAGAGCACTACTAAACTCTGGAAGGATAGAAAAATCTGCTCATGGGGGCTGGGTGGTAGCACAGTGTTTTAAGAATTCATGGCTCCCCTCCTCTCTCCATTTCTCTCTGTCCTATCCAGCAACGACAACATCAACAGTAATAATAACTACAACAACAATAAAAACAAGAGCAACAAGAAGGAAATAAATAAATATTAAACAAATCTTTAAAAAAAAGAATTCAAGTGCAAGGATTGGCATAAAGATCGTGGTTCAAACCTCTGGGTCCCCACCTGTAGGGATGGTCACTTCACAAGCGGTGAAGCAAGTCTTCAGGTGTCCGTCTTTCTCTCCTCCTCTCTGTCTTCCCCTCCTCTCTGATATCTCTGTCCTATCCAACAGCAATGACAGCAAGAACAATAGTAATAATACCAACAGCAATGATAAACAAGGGCAACAAAAGGGAAAAAATGGACTCTAGGGGCAGTGGATTTCTAGTGCAGGCACTGAGCCCCAGTGATAACCCTGGAGGCAAAAAAGAAAAAGAAAGGAAAGAAATAAAGGAAGGAAAGAAAGGAAAGAAGAAAGGAAGGAAGGAAGGAAGGAAGGGAGGGAGGGAGGAAGGAAGGAAGGAAGGAAGGAAGGAAGGAAGGAAGGAAGGAAGGAAGGAAGGAAGGAAAAGAAAGTCTGCTAATTTCCCTCAGGTTCTAGGGATTGAATTTGGAACCTCAGAGCTTTAGATATGAGTCTGTTGGCATAACCGTTATGCTGTCTCTCCTGCCAATTCATCAATAATTCTTAAAGTTCACTGAAGATGTGACTAAATTAAAAATGAATTATAGAAAGTTAGATGGCGGGGGTTGGGCGGTGGCGCAGTGAGTTAAGAGCATGTGGCGTAGAGTGCAGGGACCCACGTAAGGATCCCAGTTCCAGACCCAGGCTCCCCACCTGCAGGGGAGTCGCTTCACAGGAGGTGAAGCAGGTCTGCAGGTGTCTGTCTTTCTCTCCCCCTCTGTGTCTTCCCCTCCTCTCTCCATTTCTCTGTGTCCTATCCAACGATGAACAACATCAACGATGACAATAATAATAACCACAAAGAGGCTAAAACAACAAGAGCAACAAAAAGGGGGGAAAAATGGCCTCCAGGAGCGGTGGATTCATGGTGCAGGCACGGAGCCCAGCAATAACCCTGGAGGAAAATGAAAAAAAAAAAAAAAAGAAAGTTAGATGGCAAGTAGTATAGAATAAGATGGATTAAGAGAGACATCCTCCATTTCTAGAAAGAAATAATGGCTCAGGTTCAGCCTTTAAGGCTCACAGTCTCAATGCATGTGTGGAGGAGGCAAAATGACCCAGCCCTAAGAAATTGGACCATGTCTTTGCTTCTTTTCAAGCCCCCCCAACCCCCATCAATTCCTCTCCAGAAGTCTGTCTAGTGTTCTCGTCTCTGTGACCAGTGTTATTAAAGCTCAGAATTTCTATGTATCAAGAATGTGCTGGTGAGGAAATTAGAACGGGGTAGAATTAAAGTCATCTCCCTTGGAGATCACACTGTTGGCGTTTGCAGGGGACTAAGGGGAAATATAAAGTAACTTGTGACAGCAAAGCAAAAAACTGCACAAAATGTGTTCCCCTGGGAGAAAACAATGACATTTTCCCAAAGAACAAACATAGAGTGATTGTCAGTTTTGTCAAATATGCTTCCCCTCTGGTAATTGTCCCAATACTGGACTGTAAAATTACTTTCATCTTTGAAATGACTAAGGTAGAAGAATGTATGTTTTTACTGATTTCTCTAAGACAATTATGTTTGTTTGTTTATTTATAAAGAGGTCAGTGGATGTAGAAAAGCATCCTTTCATATATATTGAAATGATTATATATATTGATTGTATGAATATATATATATATATATATATATATATATATACTTTTTTGTTTGTTTTTCTTAACCTTAGCATTTGCTGGATTCAGAAGCAGGTGAGCATTTATTTGCCACAATTATAGAAAATCTGATCATTTCCCTCAAGTGCATTAACGGCAAAAATAGAGTACAAGTTTAAAGCTGCTTAATCAGCCTGCCTCACACCAGGGAAACAAGACTGCTGCTCTCTGTGCTAAGACTAGTGGATTCTTCACACTATTTATTTTTTCAATAACCAAATCAAGGGAGAAATTAAACATGAGACCTAGTGAATCCTTGGAGTATGCTCATTCTCTGTCCCTCCCCACTCTACATCCTCCACTTTGGTACCCCAGATCAGTTTACTTCCGGGGTAGGTGTGTGTGTGTGTGTATGTGTGTGTTCCGTTGTCTTCCCATGCAGTGTTGGGGTTCAACCTTACCGTTAAGTATGCTTAATGTCTATGAGTGAATGATCTCCTAGTTCCCCCAAGAATGCCATTTTAATTTTACATTTATAATATATATTTATGAAGATGCATTTTATAATATATAAATGCATTCTAAAATATGGTTTAGTATATTTTATATTACTAATTATTAATAAGTAATAATACATTATTATCAGTAGGATTTTACAAGAGCACTGCTCAACTCTGGTTTATGGGGGTGCTAGGGGTTGAAATCTATACCTAGAAATCTTTGGGGAAATATGTCATTTTGCAGAACTAGTATACTATTTCTCTAATCTCCAAAATTGGTTTTAAAAAACATTTAAAGTGATTATTAAAAATATTAAACACACATATATGTATTAATATACATGTATACACATGTACACATATATAGAGATATACATGCCACAGAAATCATATATGACTCAAAAAGTCCACCTTACACATTAAAATAATGTAAAATAATGAACATATATTTTTACTCCTAAACTCCATCAAATTCAATTTTCTTTATGATTTTTTTTTCTCTAACAGTGAGAACATTGGCTTCTTGTCTACAGTGTAATTACTAATTTAATTGACAAGGAAAGGAGCTTCGGGACTGAGAGGTCACTGTCTTGTGAGAAACACTTCACTAAATTACAAGATGCCTTCCATTTCCACTGTTTAGTTTCTGCCTTGTTTCTATCTTTCTTCTTGCTAACTTCCGTCACTTCGCTTAGTTGTTTTATTAAATTATCTCATCTACTAAACTTCCATTTGAATCTCTCCACCCTTCAGTACCTCAAAATGTAATTTTTGATAAAATTTGTCTTCTATTTTTTTATACTATTGACTTATTTCTTTCCCCCTTTTTTTCTTTTCTTTTGTTTCTTCTTCTTCTTCTTCTTCTTCTTCTTCTTCTTCTTCTTCTTCTTCTTCTTCTTCTTCTTCTTCTCCTTCTTCTTCTTCTTTTCTTTTGTTTTTCTTTCTGGTCCATTGCAGTTCCTAGTTTTTGAGTCTTTGATTTTATAATATTTTCTAAAATTTAAGAATATATAACTTTCTTTGAATACACACACACACACTTTTTATATATACTTTCCTTCATCAGATCTGTTATTAATTTCAGTGGAGAGATGGGCAGTAAATTACTAAATAAACTTGCATGTGAAAACTCTCATTTTCTGCCATAGTTCTGGATAGATATACCTTCCTCCCTCCCTCTCTTTTTATTTTTCTATTTCTTCCCTCCCTCCCTTCCCTCCACCCTTCCTCTCCCTTCCCTTTCCCTCCACCTCTCCTCTCCCCTCACCTCCCCTTCCTTCCCCTCACCCCTCCTCTCCCCTCTCCTCCCCTCTCCCCTCTCCCCTCCCTCCTCTCTCTTTCCCACAGCACTACTCAGCTCTAGCTTGTGATGGTGCTTGGGACTGAGCCTGGGAATTTATAGCCTCAGGCAGGGAATCTATTTACATAACCATTATGCTTTTTTTGGTTTTTTGGGTGTATGTCTCTGTGTGTGACATAGGAGGGGTTTTCAAGCTTAATGACAACCATTAACTTGAGTGACTGTTTCATTTGGGGAATTTTTTTTTCACCTGGGGGGGTAGGTATGCTAAAAACTTTTAAAGTTTCTTTCCTTTTCTTCCCCTGCTTGTTTCCTTTTATTTCAGCAAAAACTAGACATTTGGACTAGTCTGTTCCTTTATAATTGTCTCTAGATATTTAAGTCTGGTCTGCCTCTTCCAGTAGTGAGTCTAGCCCTCTGTGGCAAGAACTTTGAAATCTCTCTATCTGTGTTGCTGCATCTCCCTGGCTCACAATCAAGTTGGGTTGCCTCTAGGCCTTCTTTATCTCTGTCTGCTCCCTTTCTCTGTTAGAGCCTCTTCCCATACTCTCAATTCACAGTTAAATTCCCAATGGAGAAGCTCCAACATGCATAATGAGGGTTGGGGGGAGGTATAGGGGGAGGTATGGTCATAATAACTACTTTTGGTCTCAGCAGTTGCTGAGGTAAAAGAGAAAGAAAGAAAGAAAGAAAGAAAGAAAGAAAGAAAGAAAGAAAGAAAGAAAGAAAGAAAGAAAGGAAGAAAGGGGGAGTTGGGCGGTAGCACAGTGGTTAAGCCCAGGTGGTGCAAAGCACAAGGACCGGCATAAGGATCCCGGTTCAAGCCCCCGGCTCCCCACCTGCAGGGAAATTGCTTCACAGGCGGTGAAGCAGATTTGTAGGTGTCTATCTTTCTCTCCCATTCTCTGTATCCCCCTCCTCTCTCCATTTCTCTCTGTCCTATCCAACAATGAAGACATCAGTAACAACAACAACAATAATAAGTACAACAATAAAACAAGGGCAACAAAAAGAGAAAATGAGTAAATAAATATTAAAAAAAAAAAAAGAAAGAAAGGGAGAGAGAAGAAAGAAAGAGAGAGAGAGAAAGGAAGCAAGGAAGGGAGAGGGGAGTCCAGTGGTAGCGCAGCAGGTTAAGTATAGGTGGCACCAAGAGCAAGGACCAGCATAAGAATCTCAGTTCCAATCTTACAGGAGTGAGGTGGTATCTCAATGTTGTCTTAATTTGCATTTCTCTGACAATCAGTGACCTAGAGCAGTTTTTCATATGTTTGCTAGCCTTTTGGATCTCCTCTGTAGTAAATGTTTTGTTCATATCCTCTGCCCATTTTTGGATGGGGTCATTTGCTTTTTTGGTGCTAAGTTTCCTGGGCTCTTTATATATTTTGGCGATCAGTTTCTTGTCTGATATATGGCATGTGAAGATCTTCTCCTATTCTGTGAGGGGTCTCTTTGTTTGTTTAATAGTTTCTTTGGATGTGCAGAGGCTTTTCAATTTGACGTAGTCCCATTGGTTTGTTTCTGCTTTAGTCTTTCTTGCAATTGGGTTTATTTCATCAAAGATGTCCTTGAGGTGTAGGTGGGAAAGTGTTTTACCAATGTTTTCCTCTAAGTATTTGATTGTTACTGGTCTATCATCCAGGTCTTTGATCCATTTGGAGTTGATTTTTGTTTCTGGTGAGATAAAGTGGTTCAATTTCATTCTTCTGCATGTTACAACCCAGTTTTCCCAGCACCGTTTATTGAAGAGAGCCTCCTTCTTCATTTAATGCTTTGGGCCCCCTTATCAAAGATTAGATGGCATACATCAAAAAGGACAGCAGCAACAAATGCTGGAGAGGCTGTGGGGACAGAGGAACCCTTTTGCATTGCTGGTGGGAATGTAAATTGGTCCAGCCTCTGTGGAGAGCAGTCTGGAAAACTCTCACAAGGCTAGACATGGACCTTCCATATGATCCAATAATTCCTCTCCTGGGGCTAAACCCCAAGGACTCTATAACACCCAACCAAAAAGAGGTGTGTACTCCTATGTTCATAGCAGCACAATTCATAATAGCTAAAACCTGGAAGCAACCCAGGTGCCCAACAACAGATGAGTGGCTGAGAAAGCTGTGGTATATATACACAATGGAACATTATACAGCTATCAAAAACAATGAACCCACTTTCTCTGACCCATCTTGGACAGAGCTAGAAGGAATTATGTTAAGTGAGCTAAGTCAGAAAGATAAAGATGAGTATGGGATGATCCCACTCATCAACAGAAGTTGAAAAAGAAGATCTGAAAGGGAAACTAAAAGCAGGATCTGACTAAATTGAAAGTAGGGCACCAAAGTAAAAACCCTGTGGTGAGGGGTAGACATGTGGCTTCCTGGGCCTGTCGGGAGTGGGCATGGGTGGGTGGGATGGGACACAGTCTTTTGGTGGTGGGAATGGTGTTTATGTACACTTCTAGTAAAGTGTAGTCATATAAATCACTAGTTAATTAATATGAGAGGGGGGAAATTAATTGTATATCTCAAAGTTTTTAAAACACAGACTGAGTCTTTTTAATATACAGGCTGTGTATTTGATATGCAGACTCTCTCAAAAGCCTAGACCAAGTATATCATAAGCAACCAATGGCACAGCTACATAAAAATACTGGGTACTATACAGCAAACCCTAACAAAAGGACTTTTCAAAGTTAACCCAATTACCAGATAATGTGATGATAACATTAACTATCCATTGTCTTTTTGAACCCTAAGACAGCAGGAACCTCACATCTCCACTATAGAGCCCCTATTTCCCCCAGTCCTGGAACCTTAGGATAGGGCCCACTTTCCTGCATGCCTCTCCCAATCCATATCAAATAATTTTGCATCTGCCGATCACAACCTAATCAACGCAACAATTGCCACCTCAGCATGCTTCAGCTCAGACTGTGTCCAGAGACTTCACGTGTGGAATGACAACCCTTCAGCTTCATTACTCGGGTGAGACCTTTCTTTTCATAGTTTTCTCTAATTCCATCCCAGGTGGTTCACTCTCTAACAAAGTCCCAAAACCTAGATATAAATCAGGTTCTGTGAGAGAGAGCATATGTTCACATGTATCCATAAACAAGTGCAAAATATATACCTGAAAGCAGAAGTACACTAGAGTTTGCAGTGAGTACCCCCCCCAACACTTCCTCTCCACTATTCCAAGCTTTGGGTCCATGATTGCTCAACAATTTGTTTGGCTTTGTATGTTAACTCTCTTTTCAGCCACCAGGTTCCAGATGCCATCAGGATGCCGGCCAGGCTTCCCTGAATGAAGACCCCACCAATGTGTCCTGGAGCTCCGCTTCCCCAGAGACCCACCCTACTAGGGAAAGAGAGAGGCAGACTGGGAGTGTGGACTGACCAGTCAACGTCCATGTTCAGCGGGGAAGCAGTTACAGAAGCCAGACCTTCCACCTTCTGCAACCCACAAAACCCACTATGACCTTGGGTCCATGCTCCCAGAGGGATAGAGCATGGCAAAGCTATCAGGGGAGGGATGGGATATGGAGATTGGGTGGTGGGAATTGTGTGAAGTTGTACCCCTTCTACCCTATGGTTTTGTTAATTTATCCTTTCTTAAATAAAAAATATTAAAAAAAATCGTTGATGGCTGAGCACAGCAAGCTTATCTGAGACTCTGATTTCCAACACCACTTACACTGGAATGTTTCCTGTTTTATTGTTTTTCCTATTTTTCCCTTATTTGTGCAACTCTATCTCATATGAAATAAAATAAATAAATAGAAAAAAAAAGAATCTTGGTTCCAGCCCCTGGCTCCCCACCTTCAGGAGAGTAGCTTCACAGGCGGTGAAGCAGGTCTGCAGGTGTCTTTCTCTCCCCCTCTCTCTTCCCCTCCTCTCTCCATTTCTCTCTGTATTACCCAACAACAATGACATCAATAGGTATAACAATAAAACAACAAGAGCAACAAAAAGGCATACATTTTAAAAAAACTAAAAGAAAAAAAAAGAAGGAAGAGGGAGAAGAAAGAAAGAAAGGAAATTTGGCTTTCTTTCTTTTCTTCTTTTTTTTATTTCTTTTTTGTGGGAAAAATCCCAATATTGGGATTTTTCTTTTTTGTTGTTCCCACTACTGCTTATAACTATGGAAAGATTTTATTATGATCAATGAACAAGTAGGGGGAAACTATGAGGAGTTATTCACATAAAAAGGTACACATTTACTTTGACGTCCACAAAAATGGTACCTATAAATAGTTCCTCTAAAAAAAGATCTGCTGGTAATGCTACTTAACAGACAATGAGAGATAGATAAATTCAAGTCAAAATTTGGTTTAAGACATTGCTTAATAGATGATATGAATGGAGTCACTTTTATGGTTTAGAATTTAATTTCAGCTATTACAGAGCCTGAGAGTTTAAGATAAAACAGGTTTTAGACTTTAGATTGAGTTATACTTGAAGCATATCCAGACTTATACTTACTGACCTAGCAAAAGAAAATTAACACAATTTGTTCTTATATTCTTTTTTAAAATGATCTTTATTTACTTATTGGATAGAGACAGCCAGAAATAGAGAAGGAAGGAGGAGACAGAGAGGGAGAGAGAGACCTGCAGCCCTGCTTCACCACTTCTGAAACTTTCCCCTGCAGGTGGGGACTGGGCGCTCGAACCTGGGTTCTTGCACACTATAACGTGCGCTTAACCAGGTGTAGATGAGGACCAGGACCTTGGACCTGGGTCCTCGTGCATGGGAACATACGCACACTCTTTTAACCAGGTGAACCATGGTCTCACCCTAGGACTAGATTATTATTATTTTTTTACTAAAATGTCATAGCCCTCTAAAGCTGATGTTGTAAGAAGACCCATGATTATAATAGTATACCCAGGTCCAAGGTCCTGGTCCTCATCTACAGGAAAGAAGGTTCATAAGCAGTGAATCAGGGCTACAGAACTCTCCCTCTCTTCTCTCTCTCTTCCTCTCTCTCTCTCCTTTTCCTATTGATTTGTGTCTCTCTACCCAATATATAAATAAAACGTTTTTTTAAAATACCAAGCCCTTACCAATGTGAAAGTCCTGAGATAAAAATACAACAAGTAAATATAAAATATGAAAATGATTATGGTTTGCTAACAAAAGTCATAGCTACCTGGCGTATCTTCAAGAGACACAAATGTCTCTATCTATTATTTAATTTTTTTATTTATTTACTTATTTTTATTTATTTACTTATTTATTTATTTATTTATTGCCTCCAGGGGGCTCACTGGGGCTCCATGCCTGCACTATGAATCCACTGCTCCCAGAAGCCATTTTTCCCATTTAGTTGCCCTTGTTGTTGTACTTGTTGTTATAGCTATCTTGTTGTTGGATAGGACAGAGAGATCGAGAGAGGAGGGGAAGACAGAGAGGGGGGAGAGATTAATCCCCCAATAAAGAATTAAAAAAAAAAACCCACAATTTTAGTGAGAGTAGTACGGCACATAAACTTGTTATTTGATCTCCACAGCTGAGTGAGATGAAGAATGGATCTATTTTATGTACATTGCAAGCTGCATTCTCACAGCTTTTTCACTCCAGTGATGACTTCGAGGAAGAATGGCCTTCTAGAGTTGAAAAGAAAAACCCAAATGCAAAGATATTGGCAGACCCAGTACCACGTGGAAAGTGGAAGCTGAGCTGGAGATTGTGTCAGGGAAAAGAAAGGTCAGGGTGAAAGTCTTCCCAGATGGTTACTCAGAAATGTTAATATAGAAGATTTAGACTGTTTACGTGGGTGCATCTGGAAAAACAGAAGTGTGTGATAGAGGAGAAGATGCAATAGTTGTAAAGTGCCAATGCTTGGATCATTGTATGGAGCAAAATAAAGTGTTATTCAGTGAAAGGAGAAAGGTCTCCTCTAATGCATCCAAGAGCTTCTATTTTTACAGTTCCCTGTGTAGAAGTGAAAGCATTAGAGGACTAAAAACCTTGCCACGTTACCTGCAATTTACAACACCGGGCTGTGTGTGCAGGTGCACTCTGATGGGTTTTATGCTCCATATGAGGTTCATCACAGCTTGTTTAGAAGAATTGTTCTAAGCATTAGTCTGTAAATCTAGGAAACCCAAGGGCCTTAGATTCAAGGCTGAAAGTTCTAGAAATGCAACACCCCTTTCATAGCCACCAGAAAACTTCAATTTGCTTAAAAGAACAAAATATCCATATGTATTTTTTTCATTTTTTGAAGGTCCATGGCTATGATTTATAAATATTTAGCCTATCTTCTTCCAGCAACAATTGGGGATCCTGTATTGAATTTGTCATTTGTTTTGCACTTATTACTTGCCATTTATTTGTTAAATTTTATAAGAATTTCTTACTCTCCTCTCTCTCTCTCGTTTTCTTTCTTTTTTTCTGAGTAGCAATTACTGCCAAATATTTCTTGAAGGAACTTTGCTTAGAGTTGCTTGAAAAGTTAGAAACTATTTTGTTGTAATAACAAGTTTCATTGTTTATTCAAATCAGAAATTGACCCTTTTATTGTCATCAAAAACTACTTGGTACTGGAAAATGAATAGACACACTGACCAGTGGAATAGAATTAAAAACCAAGAAGTAAACCCCTACACCTATGGACATCTAATCTTTGACAAAGGTGCCCAGATTATTAAATGGGGAAAGGGGAGTCTCTTCAACAAATGGTGTTGGAAAAAAATAGGTTGAAACGTGCAGAAGAATGAAACTGAACCACTATATTTCACCAAACACAAATGTAAATTCCAAGTGGCTCAAGGACTTGGATGTTAGACCAGAAACTATCAGATACTTAGAGGAAAATACTGGCAGAACTCTTTTCTGCATAAATTTTAAAGACATCTTCAATGAAATGAATCCAATTACAAAGAAAACTAAGGTAAGCATAAACCTATGGGACTGCATCAAATTAAAAAGGTTCTATATAGCAAAAGAAACCACTACTCAAACCAAGAGACCCCTCACAGAATGGGAGATGTATGCATGCCATACATCAGACAAGAGGCTAATAACCAAAAGATATAAAGTGCCTGCCAAACTCAACAACAAGAAAATAAATAACCCCATCCAAAAATTGCTGGAGGACATGGACAGAATATTCACCACAGAAGAGATCCAAAAGGCCAAGAAATATGAGAAAAAATGTTTCGAGTCTTTGATTGTCAGAGAAATGCAAATCAAGACAACAATGAGATACCACTTTGTTGGTATACATGAGACCCTTTCTGTTTCATTTGGTTTAAATCCCCCCTGCTTAACACTATTCTATTTACATAACCACTTCATTCTATTTACTGTTAACAAGTTCCACCCTCCCTCCAGGGCATTTGTAGTTCAGTGATAGGATTCTCGCCTAATCTGCCCCCTCCTTGTCACACTCTGATTTTTACCAGTCACTTTTCTCTCCACCCTCTCTATGTCACATCCTGTTTCCACCCTACTTGGCAAGTATATATAAAGACAGCATTGTGAGTTTTAGAGTACTTTACCTTGAGTTTAGCTTAGCTCGTCTTAGATTGTGCTGCGTCCTGCATGAATAAAGAGATACTGCGTACAACCCAACCATGAGTCCCTGGTCGTCTGTTACCCGCCCGTGAAGCCAGCCCGGTGAAAACAACATAACCCGTCGAAAACAACACCACTTCACTCCTGTGAGAATGTCAAGCATCAGAAAAGGTAACAGCAGTAAATTCTGGAGAGATTGTGGGGTCAAAGGAACCCTCCTGCACTGCTAGTGGGAATGTAAATTGGCCCATCCCTTGTGGAGAGCAGTCTGGAGAACTCTCAGAAGGCTTGAAAGGGACCTACCCTATGATCCTACAATTCCTCTCCCGGGGATATATCCTAAGGAACCCAACACACTCATCCAAAAAGACTTCTGTATACCTATGTTCTTAGAAGCACAGTTTGTAATAAACAAAACCTGGAAGCAACAACAGATGAGTGTCTGAGCAAGTTGTGGAATACTACTCAGCTATTAAAATACTATTATTAAAATACTACTCAGCTATTAAAAATGGTGACTTCACTATTTTCGGCCCATCTTGGATGGAGCTTGAAGAAATCATGTTAAGTGAAATAAGTCAGAAACAGAAGGATGAATATGGGATGATCTCACTCTCAGGCAGAAGTTGAAAAAAATAAGATCAGAAGAGAAAAGACACGTAGAACCTGAACTGGAATTAGCATATTGCACCAAAGTAAAAGACTCTGGGGTGGGTGTGTGGGACAATACAGGTCCAAAAATGATGACAGAAGACCTAGTGGGGGTTGTATTGTTATGTGGAAAACTGTGAAATGTTATCTACAAACTATTGTATTTACTGTTGAATGTAAAATATTAATCCCCCAATAAAGAAATTTAAAAGAAAAAAATTGGCCCTTTTGATTTGTTTGAATTTTCCTTTAAAACTTTTATCCAAAGGAATACTTTTGGATAAAGATTGATAAACTCATAAATAATTTCTCTCATTACTTGTTCATCCTACTAGGAAGTTTGCTATGACTGTGTTGTTTTGAAAGTCCAAGAGTTTCCCAATCCTGTTTTATAAGACTGGAACTGATGCATTCTCACTATTGTGAGCTACAAGAAGAAACAAAGAAAATGTATCAGGTCTATTTGAAAATACAGAATCCAACAGTTTCAGGTTAGATATCTCTATTGCCAGACATTTTTATTTAGAATTAAAAGATATTGTTGAATTCTTTTTTAAAAATATTAAAAATCCAATAGGCTATGATTTGCACTACATACAGACATTTTTCTCATTTCTGCTTATTGTGACATACGAAAGGTGGGTCTTGCATTTCCAGCTGAAACAGTGCTTTGAGTCTGAGAAATAATTAAAACATCTATGTATTTATCCATTTGGGGAACACTTGGCAAATACAAATGGGTCTGTTCCAAAAATGAGTAAGGGATATAAAAGGGTGCTATTAAGACACTAGATGGGTCCATCCTGGCAGGATGTCAAAGACAATAGGCTTGCCACATGCTCCTGACCCATCTCTGCCCCTTGAGACACCAAGTTGGAATTCCCCTGGAAATGACTCAATTTCCCAAAGAAGTTTTCTTCAGCCTGACTTCATGGCCTGTGCCTCTCTGTTTCCTGGGGTCCTTTTTATGATCCAACTTTTGGTAACTTTCTTCTCTCTCAGGTCATCTGTATAAATTGATTGTTCTACTAATTTTGAACTGTAGCTTATCCCTTTGCTATTTTTATCAACTCTTGATAAAGAAATGATAGCAGGTCACTTACAAATGACTTTTCTGCCCTAGTCCTTGGAGCCTGCTGGTGCTCACGTGGAGTGGCTCCAACCAGGAGGTAAGCTACTGGCCTTCCCGATACTGGTTCTAGTGACCATGTGCAAAAGTAAGGAAGCACTAGGAGGGATCCTAGTATGAACCTCTGTTTATTTAGGGTAAAACACAAGGCTTTATAGCAAACAGAACAAAGGGCATTTTTTCAAATGTCAGAAATTACAGATTTCTTTCCTTCTTTCTTTTATTTAAGAAAGGATAAATTAACAAAACCATAGGGTAGGAGGAGTACAACTCCACACAATTCCCACCACCAAATCTCCGTATATCCCACCCCCTCCCCTGATAGCTTTCCCATTCTCTATCCCTCTGGGAGTATGGACCCAGGGTCATTGAGGGTTGCAGAAGGTAGAAGGTCTGGCTTCTGTAATTGCTTCCCCACTGAACATGGACGTTGACTGGACAGTCCATACTCCCAGTCTGCCTCTCTCTTTCCCTAGTAGCGTGGGTCTCTGGGGAAGTGGAGCTCCAGGACACATTGGTGGGGTCTTCAGTCCAGGGAAGCCTGGCCAGCATCCTGATGGCATCTGGAACCTGGTGGCTGAAAAGAGAGTTAACATAGGAAGCCAAACAAATTGTTGAGCAATCATGGACCCAAAGCTTGGAATAGTGGAGAGGAAGTGTTGGGGGGGGGGGGTACTCACTGCAAACTCTAGTGTACTTCTGCTTTCAGGTATATATTTTGCAGTAGTTTATGAGTTATTACAGGTTTCTTAAAGGTCAGCTTGCCCCTATAGCGGGGAGGTGTAGGAATGACAAGAACTGATGTGATACCAAAAGGTCAGAACAGTTAGTCTCCATGATGTGGGCATGTTAATTATCCAAAGGTATTAAGAAAAACATAGTGGCTAAACCAGTAGCGTGAGATGAAATAAAGAGAGACAAAGCTTGATGTGAATCATAGATATCAAAGGAAAACAAGGAAATAGATGTGGGGGTCTCACTGCCAAGTCACTGGCAGGGGTGTGTGATGGAATGTGTTCTTCTGTATGATAAGGTGAAATTATAGTGAATGTGTGAACTTTGAGTGAACCCTCAAGCAGGCAGCCATTTGGCCTGCTAGTGGGGGGAACTAAGTGTAAGAGGCCTGTGGGCTTTCTGTGGGCTTGAGAGACTAACAAGAGGAAACTGAGTCTGGGAGGCTTTCCCTCTTAGCTCATCCCTATACAGGAGAGGAAAACTAGTGGGGTGTCTTTCCAGACCTCCATCCAAGGATGGGAGAGCTCCCCTAAGCTCTACCAAGCTTTCACATAGTCCTACAGGAGCCTGTTACTTTTACATATTATCTGTGGAGTTGTGGCTCACCTGGCTGAAATTAATAGTTCATATATTCATTTCCATTCAGTTTATTGTTACACAGCACTTTTAGTGTGCTAAAAATAATTTTCTGAATCACCCATAACATGTTCATGCATATGAGATAAACATGCATTCTTTCTTTGGTCTTTCTTTTACCTGTTTAGAAAGCTCTTTGACACGAATATGTGCTCCAGTAGTAGTTTTTCTAAGTTACACTTTATCAAATCAGCAAAAGCAATCTTTAGATCGGTGTCATATTTTAGTTTTAAAATAAGCTGGTCTCTGAATTTGGACAGCTTATTTCTGGCAGTTTGCAGATGGACAGCCTCATGGCATTGCTGAATGTATGCATTAGAACATAATTAGCTACATATAAAGATAGGTTCAGTTCCTTCTAAATGGGTTCATCAGTTCACACTGAATTTAGGGAAATATAAGGGGAACTCAGTACTCAGTGTCTTTAGATTTATTGGCTTAGAATGTAGGTAACGTGAATATAAATGAATGTGTACCCCAATGGAAACAAGCTCTGTCATGCTCATCCTTTCTATTAAGGAATCATAGCATAATTTTGCTAGCATTCAAGAGCCTGATTTACTTTGAGTTTGTTTACATTTGAGGGCAAGATTTTACACATGTCTCATCATGTGGACACTTGTTTTGACTTTGAGGAAGTAACATTCAATTACTGATTGGCAATTTCAGCTATTAGAATACCTCTTATGGATATATGGCAAAATCGATTTCAACAGGAACAACATCAGGCTGCATCTTTGGCTTTCATCCTGCAGTCTACTATTTCTCTACTTTTTTTGTTCCTTCTGCTCTTCATGATATCCAACATTCCCATCTCTTTAGGGATGTAAATGGCTCCTCTCCCTCTCCTCTCCCTCCCCCATCTCTCTCTCTCTCTCTCTTTCTCTCTCGGTATTCTTATTTGTTGGATGTTTTTGAACACAATTTGTATGTTAGTGATATTTTAATCTGCCCCCTGTTCTCTATCTTCCTTTGAGTGTGTTGTAAATGTATCAGGCTTAAGATGTCCTAGACAGAACTCTAGATTACTTCCCACTTCAAAGTTCCATGTAACTGCCCTACTGTGCTCTTCTCTGTCTCAGTAAAAGACATCATTTATGCAGATCTCCCACAGAAATCCTGGAAGGCATTCTTGGTGCTTCTCTTTTCTTCAACACTCAATATAATCAAGTGGAAGTACTCTGAATCTACTTCAATACGTGTTACCTGTCTTCAGTTCTCATTCAACACTGGTACTCTTGAGTATAAATCATCAGTGTCTTTTTTCTGCCTCACTGCCATCACTTCCTAACTGGTCTCCCTACCTCTTATGGCCCTCTTCAGAATTTTCTAATGTAAGATAAATCTTCATATGCTACTTATTTTTAAATGCTGTTGTGGGAGACTTAACAATTTCAAAAGTTGAAACACTAACATATATCTCTCCTAAATAGAAATAGTACAATGAATCTTCTTATAATTATTATCCAGATTTAATAATTATCCATTGCTTTATCTCTAGTATTTTCACATGATTCCAACATCCACAAACCTATACTGATATTAGGAGGTGAATTCTGAATGTCACATCACTCTAATCTGGTTATACTTCAATATATATATTGATAAAAGACATGAGCTCTTTTTTAATATTTTTTAATATGTATTTATTTATTCATTCCCTTTTGTTGCCCTTTTTTATTGTGTTGTCATTGATAGATAGGACATGAAGAAATGGAGAGAGGAGGGGAGGACAGAGAGGGGGAGAGAGATAGACACCTGCAGACCTGCTTCACTGCCTGTGAAGGGACTCCCCTGCAGGAGGGGAGGCAGGGGCTCGAACCAGAATCCTTATGCCAGTCTTTGTGCTTTGCATCGCATGCTCTTACCCCGTTGTGCTACCTACCGCCCGACTCCCAACATGAGCTCTTTTTAAAGCAACACTATTGATAGCAAATGTGTGTCCAGTGCTCCACATTTTGTGATTGCCTTAAAATATTATATCAAAATATCATTTGCACATATATTAATGAATATGCTCTTTTTAAATTTATATATTCCTTTTTTGTCTTTTCTTCCAGCTTCTTTGTTGAAGAGACTTGTTTAATGTATGGGATGTACCTAATTCTAAATTTTAATATTAAATATTTCTAAGCATAGTGTCTTTTATCATTTTTTTTAGAATTATGCTTTATGAAACCTAGTAATCAGAGTAAGAATGAGATGAGATTCCAGTTCATCATATGGCATAAACAGTTCATATGAATATTCTTACTACTTACTGTAACACAGTAAAAGTCACACAATTTCTGGTTGCCTTTCCTTTAAAAATTATTGATCAGAGAAGTATTTATCAATTTTGCTTTCATGATAATCTCTCTAGCCTAAATAAATAATTATGTTAAAGATTAGAAAATGGCAATATCTTAGTGCTACCCTTTACATTTGTTTGCTTGAACTCCAGTCTTTAGGTCCATGATTGTTCAACAATTTGTTTGGCTTTGTATGTTAACTCTCTTTTCAGCCACCAGATTCCAGATGCCAGCACTATGCCAACCAGACTTCCCTGGACAGAGGATCCAACCTATGTGTACTGGAGCTCCACTTCCCCAGAGATTCACCCTACTAGGGAAAGAGAGAGGCAGACTGGGAGTATGGATCAGCCAGTCAACAACCATGTTCAGCGGGGAAGCAATTACAGAAGCCAAACCTTCCACCTTCTGCAACCCACAATGACTTTGTGTCCATACTCCCAGAAGGATAGAGAATGGGAAAGCTATCAGGGGAGGGGATGGGATATGGAGATCTGGTGGTGGGAATTGTGTGGAACTGTACCCCTCTTATCCTATGGTTTCGTTAATGTCTCCTTTCTTAAATAAAAAAAAAAGACTTATAACACCTAAAAAAACAAATAACAAATATATATTTTTTTTTTCTCAGGGGAGCCAGGCAGTAGCACAACGGGTTAAGTGCACGTGGCACACAGCACAAGCACCAGCATCAGGATTCCAGTTCGAGCCCCTTGCTCCCCACCTTCAAGGGAGTCGCTTCACAGGTGGTGAAGCAGGTCTGCAGGTGTCTATCTTTCTCTTCCCCTTTCTGTCTTCCCCTCCTCTCTCTATTTCTCTCTGTCCTACCCAACAACGATGGCACAACATCAATAACAACAGTAATAACTACAACAACAATAAAAAGACAACAAGGGCAACAAAAGGGAAAATAAATAAATAAATATGTTACAAAAAATGTTTATTTTCTCACTACCTAGGTATGAAATGAGATTGTACAGAAAAGCATTCTCTTTTACATGTAAACTTTTAGAAAAATGGGTGTATTCTAAAGCATCCTTCAAAGAGACTGACATGTTTTTTTTCCCCTAATGGTATAATTCTGAAGTAGCCTATTTTGATATATTTGTAATATTTTCTTTTTTGATAGGCAAACCACTTGAAATTTAATTGTATATGGAATGATTTCATATTCCAGGCACAGAGGATTTAAATGTTGCCCTCAACTAGTATACCTATAGATGGGGTTATTCAGAAGCAAAACAAGAAGAAATGTGCATAGGCAGTGTGTTTATGGTGATATCCTATGCTTTGATGCCTGTCCTTGAATCCATCACCCTTATAGTCTCTTAGGATCCCTTCACTATTTTTTCCTTTCAAGAAAAAATATCAGTGAACAAGTGCAAAATGTTATGGATTCTATATTTTTTTGATGCATGAAATGATGAAATGTCTCCCTACTTAATTACTTAAGGGTCTGAATGTAAGTTGGTATATGTTTTTCACTGAGTAAAATGTAGTGTCTGAAAACTGAAGCTTGATTTCTATTTGACTGGTCCTTTACTTTGAATGAAGTTGACGTTTTACTACCTCCTGTTCTAAGCACATATAATAGTTCATTCTCAAATAGAAGATAGGGTAGTGGGGAGAGGAAATAAAGTGAGACAGATGGGAATAGAATAGGGGGTATACCTAAACATAATAGGAGAATATAACAGCCAGATTTAGTACTATGATATTTTAGAACAAAAGAAGGTAACTGGATGTACTACATGATAAAGCAGGCACTATGCTATACAACCTAAAGGGATAAGCCAGAGAAAAGACACTGACAGATGTGACTGGTTTAAGAGTTTTTCTTTTTATAGTAAATCCACAATCTGCAGTAGTATATGTATCTCCTAATAAAATATTTCATGAAATCACATTATATCACATTACTAACATATTTTTTGTTTGTCCTCCCTACTTAAAAGTGTCTGACAATTTAGTCTGTCAAATCCTGTATAGTCTGTGATGTATAATATGGTATCAAGAGAGTTGGACGGTAGCGCAGCGGGTTAAGCACAGGTGGCACAAAGTGCAAGGACTGGCAGAAGGATCCCAGTTCGAGCCCCTGGCTCCCCACCCGTAGGGGAGTCGCTTCACAGGAGGTCTGTCTTTCTCTCCCCTTCTCTGTCTTCCCCTCCTCTCTCCATTTCGCTGTCCTATCCAATAATGATGACATCAATAACAACAATAATAACTACAACAATGAAAAACAAGGGCAACAAAAGGGTAAACAAATAAATAAATAAATAAGAATCCTTTAAAAATATGGTATCAAAATATTTACTGAACTATTTTTAAGGGAATAAGTTAATATTAAAGTTACTATGATATGCTATTGTGACATCACCAGGGTGTTATATCATCAGCCAATAGTGTCCAGGCTTATGTATAAAACACACACACACATTACACACAGACACATAAATCCAGGAATCAATGAAATGATGTTTTTCTGTGACTCCTGGTTTCACTGTACTGTGAAATAGTATAGTTCTTTCAAGTTTCAAGGTAAATGCTTTTGCCATAATCCTTAGATTGCTATTTATATGTGAGAGAAAACATCATACATGTGGCTATTCTAACAAGAGAAATACCATTATTTCTGTTTTAGAGATGATAAGACTGGATCTCAGAAATGTCATATGACAAATGGCACTTAGTAAGTGACTTTACTAGAAGTTCATCCTGGTCTTTTTAATTGTGATTCTGTGTTTTATCTCTGTATTCATTGACTATAGAGACAGAATAAAGCATAATTTTTCAAACTTATAGATTTGTCACGTACAAATCTAGTTTAAGAAAAATGTTAAAACCTTATAAAATCAAAAGTAGAGAGAGGGTGACCTGTTCTTTTTTGTGTGTGTATTTTCATAAATTTTATCAGACACCATGATTCAGACATAAGAGAGTCAAACACTGGCTAAAAAAATTGTAGTCTACAGTGTGAAAAGTGAACATGAAGGCTTATAGGGTTTGACCTAGTTAAAGTCTGATAACTAACTTAACTAGTTTTGAAATGTTCTATTTTTTTCCTGTTACAAAGCAGCTTATTCAGCATGATGTCATTCTCATATTCACTATATCAGTCAATTATCTTACAGTTTCCTGTCATTCTGCCATTTCATTCCAGAGCCTCCATTAAAATGCCCCCTGCATTGCAGAGAAATGGCCTAAAATTATTAACTGCCAGAACCTTTAAATGAATAGGTACACATGTTGTTCCTTGCTATAGCTACAGCAAAAATATATGATGCATAAGACTCATTTCAGCAAAAAGCTATGAAATTTATATCAAATTGTTTTTCTCACAATTACGTCAATTTCTTTACCACTGCGCCACCTCTGGGACCACAATTACGTCAATTTCTATCAAAGGCACAAGATACATCGAGCATTCTTTTTAGTTCTTTTGTGATAACCCTTGTATATTTGCCTGGTTAGTGGGTGGGAAGATGCTGGAAAATACAGTCCTTTTTATTTCATATCTCAAACTTTTTAAATTATTGGAATTACCTGGAACATATAATAATATACAGATGCCCTTGTTTTATGTTTTATGCTCTAAGGAGCTAAATGGCAGTGGTTGTACCAGACTGTAGCAAATCTGTTTTAAAACAGCATGTAATTCTAGTAACTTGAGATTATCTCACATCTAAGTGTTCTACCACTCACATTCAAAACTTCTGTAAGGCAAAAAATACGTCTTTGACAACTGAAGACTGTTCTGAAACATGAATGTGCTCAGGAATCATTTTTGCATAGTGTGAAAAAAAAAAAAAAGACCCTGATTCAGTAGGCCACAGCCTGCAATTCAGAACAGATCTTTGTTGATGTATGTGCTGTTGATTCATAGAAAACAATTCAAGTAGCTCTGAAATGTATGTGGCTTTGGGAATTGAATTGAGATTAAGAACAAATAGCCATATTTGAGCCTTTCCCTGCCTCCATTACTCTAACTCAGAATATCTGAGAGCTATAGGTCAGGAAATAAATACAATATGAAAGAGTCGTGGCCAGCTGGTGGTGCAACTGGTTGAATGCACATGTTTCAATGTGCAAGGACTGGAGTTCGAGCCCGCAGTCCACACTTGCAGAAGGGAAGTTTTGAGAGTGGTTAAGCGGTGCTGCTGGTGACTGTCTCTTTCCTTATCACATCCTTCACTCTTTATTTCTGGCTGTCTCTATCCAATAAATAAAGATGATTTAAAAAATTAATAAAATAAAGAGTCACAGATCACTCTGAATTATAGCATGGGTTCAAAATCACTGTTCTGATGAAAAATACAAGAAAAAGGAAAAAGAAAAGAAAAGAAAAAAATTTGAGGCTATCAAATTTATGCTCTGTAAGCCTGATTGTTAAGCAAAGAAAACTTAAGCTGTCTAAGTAGACTTTGTTATATTAAGGAAACATTTCTGCTGATTCTTCTCTAACTTTATTTTAAACTCAAGGACCTATTAATCTGCCTTATTTGCTCTTAACAAAAATATCAAAGTTATTATTTTTTAAACATGTATTTTATTAATTCACTTATTGGAGAAACAGAAATAAATTAAGTGGGAAGGTAGAAATAGAGATGAGAGAGAAAGAAAAAGTATGTGTGTGTATGTGTGTGTGTGTGTGTGTGTGTGTGTGTGTGTGTGTGTTTGAGAGAGAGAGAAAGAGAGAGAGAGAGAGAGAAACTTGCAGCCCGGTTTCACCACTTGAAAAACTTCCCCCTACATGTGAGCACTAAGGTCTTGAACTTGGGTCCTTGCACACTGTAGCATATGCGCTCAACCAGGCATTCCACCTCCTGGACTTTATTTTTCATTTTTTTATTTATAAAAAGGAAACTTTGACTAAACCATAGGATAAGAGGGGTACAACTCCACACAATTCCCACCACCAGAACTCTATATCCCCTCCCCTCCTCTGATAGCTTTCCTATTCTTTAACCCTCTGGGAGTATGGACCCAGGGTCATTGTGGGGTGCAGAAGGTGGAAGGTCTGATTTCTGTAATTGCTTGCCCGCTGCACATGGGCGTTGACAGGTCAATCCATACTCCCAGTCTGTTACTCTTTCCCCAGTGGGAAAGGGTTCTGGGGAAGTGGAGCTCCACCTCCTGGACTTTTTAAAGATTTCTCTTTATGCATATTGGTGTTAGGTGAAGAATAAGACAATCTAGGTGGCAGAGACTCCATACTTTATGTGACTACAATAATTTCCCAATACTAGATTTACTACCCATGGTCCTTGGCAGTATGACCCATTTGCTTTTCTCAAAATAAGAATGAGAAGTTTCCAGAGACTTCCTCACCTTATTGGGTTGTATACCCCATAGCCTCCTCAATTTACACAGAAATAAGATATGACTGCATTGCATATATTTCTGAGATCACCAAAAGAGGAGAGAAAAAACAAAACATGAGGATATCATGCAAGGTAGTTCTGAATGATAACAAAGTAGTGTGCTGTCATTTCACACTTTGAGCAGAGCAATTTATTACATAGAAATTTATAGCTATGGAAGTAAAGATGAACAAGTTACTGCATAAGATCATTCATAAAACCACTAACTTGTAATTTTGTAGTTCTTAAGGCTAATCATTCATATCCAGAAAATTGCAGTGTTATTTTATCCCTCCTTGCCATAGGTTTTTTAAAGCGAAGATTGAATTCTATTTCTTCCTGGGAAAGTAACTACTCTTAAGACATACCCTTCTATCACCAAACAACTAGAAAAAAAAATGCACAAAATATAGCAAAAGTTGCTTTTTAACCACTGGAAACAGGCAGCCTAGGGCTGTTATCCGTGAAGAAAGGAAATGAACAAGCTGGACTCTATGATTTCCCAGGCTTTCTGCCTGGAGACATATTCTGAATGGTGACCCAAGAAGGGTCCCTGCAAGCCCAACATATCAGTCATGCTGAAAGGAGATGACAGAAGTCTGCTCACAGGGAGGCTAAAGTTGCTGCAATTTGTGGGTCTGGGTGTGAAAAAACTAGCGAGATAAACAGGGAAGTCGATCCAAATATCTGCATAGGAATCATATACCGCTGAATATTGACCTGTATAGGGATAGAACAAAATTCCACCATGCTGAAAAAGAATAAAAAAGAATGTGTGTGTGTGTGTGTGTGTGTGTGTGTGTGTGTGTGTGTGTGTGTGTGTGTGTGTGTACACAAATGAGAAAGTCAGTCAGGGAGATCTCTTTGAATATGCAGGGCATTCAGACTGTGGCTGTTCTTTGAAAGCAATACAGTTCATATAAACAGTAAAGTAGCAGTATATATCATACACATATATATGATATCCAGTGCAATTACTAATGATACAGAAGCACAAGAAAAACATAAGGCATTGCCAGAAAGAATGAAATAATAAAAGACATTAAAAATGATAGAAATTAGCAGACACTTTTAAACTAGGATCTATAAAGTCATTCAAGGATTAAAAACTATAAACACAATAAAAAGGTAACTAAAAAAAGAACAAGGTGGAAATTTGAAGCTTGAGAAACACAATCTTTGGTATTTATTTTTTCAAATGTTCAGCAATTAAAAATGTCCACAACTCAAATATATTTACATTCTTGCCCTTAACCTGACATTCTTTGTAAATTTTGAGTCCCTGTATGTTAAATTGTCTGAAGTTTTTCCACAGCTCGCTGAAGTCCTGCTTATTTTTCCTTCTTCTTCTTCTTCTTCTTTTTTTTTTTTTTTGGATAGTTTCCAATGTTATTTAAATACATTATGCACTTTTTTTTTCCTGCAATGTGCTACTATATATACATATATTTCAGGCCTTGTGGTTTTCATTTCCTAGACCTCGATTTGAGTTCTAAAAATACATTCCATACATTAATATAACTTTTGAATCCTTCTAAGAAAATATGAAACTCGTATTTAATTACTGCTTTAATGCCCTAGTGCATTAATTCTATTTCCTGATCAGTTTCAATTCAATGATTTTTCTTCTAATTGTGAGTCATATTTTTCTGTCCCTATGGATACCTTGAGATGGATGATAAGCATGTACTTCACCCAGCTAGATGTTGGGTAATTTTGTATTTCTTTTTCTTTTATTTTGTTAGAGGCAGAGAGATATTAAAAAGGCTTGACAAGATAAAGAGGGAGAGCAAAAGAGAGACACCTGCAGCCCTGCTTCTTTGATCCTGAAGTGGGGAATGAGGGCTTACCCTGGTCTTTAAACATGGTAATGCCAGCATTCTACTGAGTGCACCATGACCTGGCATATTTTTTACTCCTATATACTTTTTCAGTTTTATTCTTGTTTAGAAACTTGGAGACAAATTGACTTTAAAGCTCTGTAAGTGGAACCAGTGTTTAATTCATAGCTTATTTTGTCTAACAAAGGAGTCAAGAAAGAGTCTGAAAACTTTAAGGGCCTCATGAGTTTCTAGTTTCCTGAGTCATGGATATGAAACTCACTTCTTCAGAGAGACCAGTTGCTCAGACTTTTTTAGGTGGCTTTGTCGTTGAGAGTGGTTACCACACGCTCAGCTCATACTGATCAGAACTCAGCTAGTAGCAGACAAGGACAGACACTTTCAACTTCTCTCTCCTTTCAGGTATTTCAACTGCCAAGTTTTAGCTGCCCCTTCCCAACCAAGATCCCAATTAGATCTCCTCAATTCTGATAGAGAACTAATCTCTTCTGAGCAGGTTATTCTTTTTTGGTCACTTTCTAATCGTGCAATGTTCAAAAGGTTGGCTAATCATTCTATAACTCAATTCCCCATCTATATTAGAGGGACAATTTAAGAGTTGCCGCATAGGGTCTTTATGAGGATTAAGTAGTTTACATTTGTAAATGTTCCCAGCATGGAACTCAATGCATGCTATGTATTTGTTAAAACAAAAGAAATTCCATGGTTGTTGGTGGTGTGGTGAGGGGCTAGTGGTGAAAGAAAACTAATCTTCTCCTGCATTTCCCCTCTTTTTTGCAACAAGGAAAATCTGAGAGTAATTGGAATCATGTGAGGTTTACTTCTTTTGATTCTCTTGTCTTATAAACCACCACAAATGACTTCATCATCTACTTTACTCATACATTGTTCTGTTAATGAATGTTCATCATACAAATTTTAAGGAAAAAATCATCTTAAATTAGTGTTTTAATGCTTGTTAATAGGTTGGCTCACAAGACCTTTTCGCTATATATCTTAGTCAAACACTTATCTTTCTAGTAACCTTATAAAATAATTAAGAATAAAATGTCAAGTTTGTATCTTATTGTGTACAAAGCTTATACAAAGATGGAGCTATTAAATATAATTTGTTAAATAATTAAAGATTAAAATATGAAAATAAATTGGGTGCATATACAACTTATTGACATAATATATAACTTAGGAACTTTATTTATTGAAAAGGTAATTTTAGGAAATGAATAGCATTTAGTGATCACAAATATACAGAAAAAGATAAAAACAAAATTAAACATCTAAAAAATTCAAACTTATTACAAAACATTTTTATTAATCACAAATCATCAAAGATGTAAAAAATGTGATCACTTTGGAACATTTATTCTTTCTGATCATTCTGTACTCATTTTATTGTTTTACCTTGAAAAAGTCTTTCTTTGGGAAGATTTGTCTCAGTATTTTTTTTTTTGTATTTATTTATTTATTTATTCCCTTTTGTTGCCCTTGTTGCTTTATTGTTGTAGCTATTATTGTTGTTGTCATTGATGCAGTTATATAGGACAGAGAGAAATGGAAAGAGGAGGGGAAGACAGAGAGGGGGAGAGAAAGACAGACCCCTGCAGACCTGCCTCACTGCCTGTGAAGCGACTCCCCTACAGGTGGGGAGCTGGGGGCTCGAACCAGGATCTTTAGGCTGGTCCTTGCGCTTTGAGCCACGTGCTCTTAACCCGTTGCGCTACTGTCCGACTCCCTGTCTTAGTAATTTTAATTCAAATAGTCTCTTATTTGTTTTAACATAATGTTTATATATAGTTTTTTTTTGAAGCATTGTGAATTCAAACAAATATCATTTTTATTTTATCTTCGTATATTGTTCTTTTTTCCTTGGTCTTAGAAAATAATGTTTTCTGGTCTTTCATAAGGACAGTTATTTGCCAAGTTTTAAAATTAACCATACATTTATTTATTTATTTATATTCTTTATTTTTCCATTAAAAGGAAAAATATTCTTGAATTACAGAATCACTGATTTTATGGAACTTCCAGGATTACCATCCATAGCAATGATAATGTACCTCATTAGTTATTAATGCTTGAACTCAGAGACTGTATTTTAACACTGATAATGTTAAACTTGAACAGTGATAATGTACCTCATTAGTTATTATTCTTGAACTCAGAGACTGTATTTTAACACTGCTCCTTTTGAAATCCACATAAATTTTCTATCTACATTATATGAATTATTATGCAAGCTTAAGAACAGTAAATATAGATGTAGGTTGTTTTGTCTATTTGCTTTTAATCGCTGCAGTAATACATGATCATAGCTTGTCTCTAGTAAAGGTAGTATACAAAGTGTCTGTCAATTTTTTAATGTATAGGTAATCCCCCAGGCTTACCATCAGAGAAGATGAAATGAGTTTTAAGATGAGATAAAAACATGTTAAAGGTAACCATTTCAGATTTTGCCTATAGGTAGGAAGAACTGTAGTGAAATGGAGTATCTTAAATTATTCTTGAAATTGTAGTAATATAGTAGATATGTGGAAAGCAAATTTTAAAGAAAAGATAGACAATAACAGAGTAATGCTTTTATAAAACCTTTGTTACCACTGTTTATCAGTTAAATTTTCACCCAAGTGGAGCCCCTTCTACCTAATCTATTTCCACAAAGATCAAGGCATGGTTGTAAATCAGGCTGGCTCAAAGTGGTCACAATTATTCAAATCTTTGAAACAAAACTATGGACCATATTTGGTTCTTGCTTGATGTTTAAAATGTTCTTCATAATTGGTTATTTTCTGCTGTTGCTACTAAAGCTTTAAACTCACTTGTTGAAATTATACTTTAGAATACAAAAGCAAGAGTGGGCATACAAAATCTGTTCTAGGGTGTGATATCCAGAATAACCAATTTGATGGTGATTAAAATCTCATTAAAATGCTCATTAAAATCTGAGTTAAAATCTGAGTTGTCGATCACAACCTAACCAACACAACGATTGCCACCTCAACATGCTTCACTTCAGACTGTGTCCAGAGACTACACATGTGGAATGACAACCCTTCAGCTTCATTACTCGGGTGAGACCTTTCCTTTCATAGTATTCTCTAATTCCATCTCAGGTGGTTCACTTTCTAACAAAGTCCCAAAACCTAGATATACACCAGTTTCTGTGAGAGACAGCATATGTTCACACGTATCCATAAACTACTAAAAAATATATACCTGAAAGCAGAAGTACACTAGAGTTTGCATTGAGTATCCCCCTAACACTTCCTCTCCACTATTCCAGGCTTTGGGTCCATGATTGCTCAACAACTTGTTTGGCTTCGTATGTTAACTCTCTTTTCAGTCACCAGGTTCCAGATGTCATCAGGATGCCCGCCAGGCTTCCCTGGATTGAAGACCACACCAATGTGTCCTGGAGCTCCGCTTCCCCAGAGACCCACCCTACTAGGAAAGAGAGAGGCAAACTGGGAGTATGGACCGACCAGTCAATGCCCATGTTCAGCGGGGAAGCAATTACAAAAGCCAGACCTTCTACCTTCTGCAACCCACAATGACCCTGGGTCCATGCTCCCAGAGGGATAGAGAATGGGAAAGCTATCAGGGGAGGGGGTCAGATATGGAGATTGGGTGGTGGGAATTGTGTGGAACTGTACCCCTTCTACCCTATGGTTTTGTTAATTAATACTTTCTTAAATTAAATAAATAAATAAAAGATTTACAAAAAATAAAAATAAAATCTGAGTTACATATAACGATGCTAACCTATTTATGATTAATAAGTGTCATTATTAATTTGGAAGAATAAATTTGGGTAAGACATATGCTACTTTAAGTAGAGAACACTGAAGAAGAAAATAAAAGTTATATTTACTGGTTGAACTTAATACTTACCTTCATGTTTATCATTTTAAGAAATATTGATTCAATATATATTGTCATAGCATTAATTACTACTTGACTATATTGCTAAAAGTCAATGAAAATAATTAATTTTTGTTCAAAGTTTTAGAATAGTAGTTGGATATTCTACCAGACTCAATGTTTTCCTCAATAATTTATGGAATCTATCTCAGAGCAAGCAAGTCAGCATTCCTCAAAACTTAGGCTGGCCTTTAAAAGTCACTAGTAAAGCCTAACACTCAGTCTTGAATATTTTAAGTTGTCTTTTCTTCCTTCCTTTCCTTTTTGATTAATTGTAATTAATAAAAAAGTTTAATGTTGGCTAGAAAGTTTTCCATAGGTTCATTTGCAACTATTTTTGAGTGTTAAATGATACATTTTTTAATCTGGAATATCTATTTCTAAATGTCCACCTAATGATATTCAGTGGCCTCTACCTTCCCTTTGTACATCTAAGAAATTAATGCATTGTTGATAATTAATAAAAGTATACATGGGATTGAACTAGATTAATACACTCAACTTCCAAATTTCCACATATAACTTCTCAGCTTCTGAACATGAATTTCCATTCACTCTTTCTCAGTAATTTTAATCTTTCCACTCCATTTCCACTCTCATTTTTCCTATTTATCTTTGACATTTTACCAGTTTCCATAGCTCCTACTATCATTTACTAGCATCTTTCTATTTTGTCTCTTCAAAATATTATAGATCTTGGAGGCCCAAGAAGTGGAATACCACAACATTACAGTGCACAAGGATGCAATTTCAAGCCCCTGCTTCCCACCTGCAGATGGGGAAGCTTCACAAGTGATGAAGAAGTGCTGCAGGTGTCTCTCTGTCTTTTACCCTCCTTTGTCAACTTTTCTCTGTCTCTATGCAATAAATAAACAATTTAAAAAACTTAACTTCTAAAAATAAAAAAAGTTTCCTATTAAAGTGTGTGTTCTCATATGAATTAACAGAAAGCTGATGCAATGCCTTCCATTTGTTTCAAATTAAATGCCTTATTCTTAAAAAATCACTCCTCTTGAGTTTCCTTATTTGATACTCTGTTGTTCTTTTGCATGTAAACATTACTTACCCACACAGTTCTTCCAATACCTATTCCTAATAGCCACTATAAGTCCTCTCTATTTTTCTCACTGACTACAGTTAATTAATTGCTGAGTTTGATGGATCATATAATCTAAAGTGATTTCCATTTTCACATCTTTGAGTTGTCACATTATTATCTTTTGCATGAAGTAATACAAGATTTATCAATCTTGACATTTGAAATCAAATACCCATTTGTTATAACAAACTGTTCTATGGGCACTTTAGTACATTTAGAAGAATCTTTTTTTTCCTTTACTCAATAGAAGCAATAGCATGTCCCCATCCAATTATGAAGACCAAAAATGTCTTAGTTGTTGTTATTTGTATCCAGTGGAGTAAAATTACCCTTACTAAAAACCACAAAACTCAGTTCAACTTAATTTGCTCCCTTGTTGTTAGTCTCAACTTTCTTCAATATGGCCTCCTCCACAGAGAGTTTTTCCCTTATTGACTTAGAATCAAAACTCCCTTGTTTGCAACCCTCCATTGTGGTTTCACTGAACTATTTCCATTGACTCATGACTGTTTCTGAAATAGTTAACTTTAGGACTAAGCCTAAAGTTTTGTATTTAAGATTCATTTGATGTAAATTATCATAGTCTAACCATATTCTAATCAATATGAATGTTTAATGATAACTTTTCAGCATCTTTGAGTAAATCTGGAAATATCCACCAAGTTTTTCTGTCATGGTCATTTGTATTATATTTCTATTGTATAGATAAAACATAAAATCTTGACTCAATAAGAGGACTGCATATTTATTTTAATTATTGTGAATGGTGACAATTGCCCAGAAAATGAAGTCAAGGCATAGACTACAGATTGTTAATTTTAATTCCTACTCTCCTATGGAAATAATATTGAGAAAATAGGGGAAAAAACTGCTTTACTGAAAGAACAGCATATATTTTAGCACACAATTCAGAAGCATCTGCATTAGTCAGAAGTGACATGGAAATAACCTGACCTATTGTTAGAAATCTAGCAAGCACATTTTTCATTATTTCCCAGTGGGACTTCATGCCAACCAATATTGATTGTAAGAGTTTCAAACTTCTATTAGACTCTTCTCATCTCTTAGTTGATAATTATTTCAGCACAATAGAAAGATGACTTAGGATTGTGAAAATAAATAGGTGCAGGCTGATTCAAAATGTCTGATAACTTGGATAAACCTCATGTATATTTTAATTTGATACCATAACATAAGATCTGAAAAGAAAAATATAAATATCTCTGCAAAAATTGTAATGGTTTAAAAATGTTTATTTATTTGTTAGACAAAAAAATCAAGCAATGGGTAATTCTGGAAGGCATGGCCATGGAGTAACAGGGAACAGAAACAATCTTCCCTAAAACAACAAATATCTACAACTGTCAAACTCAGCAAAACTCACCAATTATAGTTGAGACATATGCAGAAGCAACACCGCTTTAGGTGGGTACTTGTGTATATGATGGGGTGAGGAAGGGCACAGAGAAGGAAACCAAATGCAAAGAAGCTAGAGTTCCAGAAAACCACAACACCATTTCTTCTCTACTCACATCAGGGGCTGCAACAATACAGTGCAGGTGGTGAGAGAAGGGAACCTATCAACTTTTAATGAAGCAACTCTGAGAAATTTCAGGCTCCATCAAAAGGTGAAAAGTAAGAGTGATGGAAATTTTTGAAGATGAAGACAGAGTCAGAGGTCCAAAGACTATTTTCAAATAAATTTTAGCTGATAATAATGTTCACTTAGGCAATCCTCACAGCATATTTATTCAAGAGGCAGAGTGTGTAGTCAGGTACATGAATGATGGGGAAAGAAAAGAAGTTGCATGCAATGGTAGAGTTAACAGACTTTCATTAGACTTTTCTTCACAAACCCTAGAAACAAGAAGAGAATAGAATAATATATTCAAAGTACTAAAGGAAAGGGAATTCCAGCAACAAATTTTGTATCCTGCAATATTATGCTTCAGATATAAGGGAGAAATAAAGGTCTTCTCAAATATTCAAAAGCTGAAGGAATTTGCCATGATCAACCCAACCTTACTAGAATTACTGAATGGAGTCCCACAAGAAAAGAGGAACCAAAGGAATGTGCATTCTAAGTAAGGTGAACAGCATTAAGCTAGAACTAAGAACACAATAAAAAGGAATGAACAACAAAATAGGAGAGGGGAGGGAATTGATGGAGATAGCTGTTCTGTCAAATGTTAATCAAGAGCAACCTTAAAAAATTTAGGTACACTATGTTAGTTATTACACATATGTTAACCACAATACAAAACAAGGAACAGAAATTTACAGAAAGTACAAGAGAAATCAGAGAGAAACTCAACACAGAAATCCATCACATAAGGGAAAACTCTAGAAGAAGAAGAATCTGACAGATAGAAACAAGTGGGCAAAGAATCAACAATTTAAAACAAACTCAAAAGAAAAGTCAGAATGGATGTAAGTAATCCACATATATCAATAATCAACCTAAATCTGAATGGCCTAAATTCACCTGTCAAAAGAGTCATAGTAGCTAAATGGATTTAAGAATGGGATCCATCCATTACATGTCTTCAGGAACCAAAAGTTCAAAGAAAAGACAAATGGGAACTTAATGTAAGAGAATGGAGCAAGATATTTCAAGCTAGAAATTCACAAAAAGGGCAAGGATAGCCATTCTGTTCTCTGATAAAATAGACTTTCAGGTAAATAAAGTAAGCAGAGAAAGAGAGGAACACTACATAATGATCAAAAGATTAATCCAACAAAAAGACATAACCATTATAAATATTAATTCACCAAACTCAGGTGTACCCAAATATATAAAACAAATACTTAATGAACTTAAGGGAGACATGGATAGCAACACAATAATAATAGTTCTTAATAGGCGACTCACCACAAGAAACAGATCATCTGGACAAAAAAATCAGTAGGGACACAGTGGTCTTAAATGATATCAGAGATTAAATAAATCTATTAGATATATACAGAACTTTCCATACCAAAAGAAATAAATATGCATTTTTCTCAAGTACACAATGAACATTCACAAGGATTTACCATGTGTTGGGCCACAAAACAGCCTAAATGAATATGTAAATATTAAAATTATAAAATGCATTTGCTCAAACCATGGTGGCATGAAACTAGAAATATATCAAACAGGGAAAATAAAGTGCCACAAAACCTGGAGATTAAACAACATGCTTCTGAACAACAGATGAATCATTGAAGAGATCAGAAGAGAAACTAAAAATTACCTTAATACCAATGAAAAAGAAGAAATCAGCTATCAGACCTTATGAGATGTAGCAAAAGCAGCCCTGAAAGAGACATTCATAGCAATACAGGACCATATTGATGAGAGAGACAGAGATAGATAGATAGATAGAGAGAGAGAGAGAGAGAAATGACAAGTAAACCATCTAACAAAACAAAGGAATCAACTAGAAATGGAACAACAAAGAAACCCAACAGTCAATAGGAGACAGGAAAAAGTTCAAAACAGAGTAGATATTAATGAAATAGAAAACAAAAAGAGCATTGGGATGATTTATAAACCCAATTGCTAGTTCTTCGAAAGGATAAGTAAAATAGATGAATCACTAGCTACACTCACCAAGAGAAAAAGAGAAGGCTATGGTAAAATTGCTCAGAAACGAAAGAGGAGATACAACAGATGAGGTAGAGATAAAAGATCATGCAAAACTATTATGTATTTATATGTAATTAAATTTCACAACTTAGAAGAAATGCACACATCTTAGACTCATACCAACTGCCAACCTTGACAGAAGAGGAAAAAGATAAATTTAACACTAAAATCATTAGTAAAGAAATTGAAACAACAGGATGTAATGAAGATGGCAGACTGAGAAGCTGCTAGTGGCTGAGCTCTGACCACATCTCCTGGAAACAGTAGGATTTTCTGCCTTTAGTAGGCCAGCCAATAAGGGGTCCTAGCAGTGACACCAAGGAGGTGACTATAACTTAATTTGGGTTAACAATTAGAGTAGGAAAAAGGGGGAAAAATTTTTTTCTTCCTTTTAATTTCTAAGCATACCTGCTTCCCCGTGTCCCCCCCCCCCCCCCCCCATAACCAGTCCCTGTGGACCAGCTCCTAGCAGGATCCCCTGCTAGGAACTCTTTTTCTTTAACAAATTCCTGTCCCACCAGGGAGTATCATTAATTCTAAGTCTATACCCTTCTGAAACCACTGGTCTTTTTTCTTTCTAAGTAGCCAACCCCCCCAACTCACTCCACATAGCTAATTAATTAAAAATAAATACATTAAAAAAAAACCTTTCCTTTCACTGCTCTTTTATGACTGTTCTTTTTCTTATCTTTTTCTTTTTTTTTCTCTCTCTCTCTCTTTATTTTTTTTTCTTTTTCTCATTATTGTCATCCTTTCTTCCTTAATCCTACAGCTTCCAAAGTCACGGCCCCCAGCCCCCACACCAACAAATAGTGTGCTTTTTTGAATTCACGGATACACATTTGGGAATTTCCTTTCACTGCTCTTTAATTAAAGCTCTTTTTCTTATCTTTTCCCTTTTCTCTCTCTTGCCTCTTTTTTTTTTATCTTGTCATACACTACTTCCTTCTTCTTTGCCTTTCTGAATTTGTGAATTATTTTGAGGAAGAAATCTGACTCAGAGTGGACTCTCTATGTGTGTATCTCTGCTCTAGTTCCCTTTCCCCTGTTGTTACCCTTAGAATATACAGTGGATAGTAGATTTGCATAACTGTCTATTCTTGCTATCCTTCCTTTCTTTTCTCTTTCTTCTTCACTGGGATTTGGTTACTATTCTTTCACGGACTGGAGAAATTGTTTGGCTAACTGGTAATGATTAAACTACTTCAATATTTACTTCAGTTGCTACTGTAATTCCTGAGGTTGGTGAGTGCAATTGTCATAAAGGTACAGTGTTACTTGTACTCAAGACACAACAACTGAGGAACAACAGAGCATAAAAAAAAGAAACACATAAATCAAAAAAATGGGTAGTTCAAAAACAAATAAAACTGCTACTCCAATGAATGAAGACAGGAGACCAGAAGAAACTACAAATCAGCCAGAAGTAACCATAGATAAGAAAAGTATGCAAGCAATAATAAACTTATTAATCACAGAAATGAAAACAACATTGGAGGAAAGGAATGGCAGTATTAGGGAAACAACAGTTGAGACCCCCATGGAAAATACTGATTATCTTGAGGCAATTAGAGAATTGAAAGCTGAAATAGCTGTAATGAAGAAAGAAGCTGAGGCAAGGGAAAGCAGACTAATAGAAGCAGAAAACAGAATTAGTCAGACGGATGATGAGTTAGAGAAAACAAAGAAAGAGGTGAAAGAGCTTAAAAAGAGATTGAGACACACTGAAAACAACAACAGAGACATATGGGATGATCTCAAAAGAAGTAACATTCGTATAATTGTCCTGCCAGAGGAAGAAAGAGAGGAAGGGGAAGCAAACATTCTAGAGGAAATAATAGAAGAAAACTTCCCAGACCTGAATAACAGAAAGGACATCAAGATTCAAGAGGCACAGAGAGTACCAAACAGAATCAACCCAGACCTGAAGACACCAAGACACATCATAGTCACAATGAGAAGAAGTAAGGATAAAGAAAGGATCCTAAAGGCTGCAAGAGAGAAACAAAAAGTCACATACAAGGGAAAACCCATAAGACTTTCTGCAGATTTCTCAACTCAAACTCTAAAAGCCAGAAGGGAATGGCAAGATATCTATTGAGCCCTGAATGAAAAAGGGTTTCAACCAAGGATAATATATCCTGCTAGACTTTCATTCAAACTAGATGGAGTGATCAAAACCTTCTTAGACAGACAACATTTAAAGGAGACAACCATCACCAAGCCAGCCCTGAAAGAGGTTCTAAAAGACCTCTTATAAACAAGAAAATCACTATAATACTTGCAATATATCAGAGCAAACAAAATTATTTTTTTTGAACAATGGCACTACAATATATTAAATCCATAATATCAATAAACGTCAATGGCTTAAACTTACCCATCAAAAGGCACATGGTGGGGGGATGGATCAGAAAACAACCCAACCATATGCTGCTTGCAAGAATCCCATCTGTCACAACAAGATAAACACAGACTTAAAGTGAAAGGATGGAAAAATATCAGAGAGGCTAACGGACCACAAAAAAGGGCAGGAACAGCCATTCTCATCTCAGACACGATAGATTTTAAATTAAATAAAGTAATAAAAGATAGGCAAGGACATTACATAATGATTAAAGGATCAATCAGCCAAGAAGACTTAACAATTATTAACATCTACGCACCCAATGAGGGACCATCTAAATACATCAAGCACTTAATGAAAGAATTTCAAAAATACATCGATAGTAATACAATAATAGTGGGAGACTTCAATACCCCACCCTCACACCTAGACAGATCAACAAAGCAGAGAACCAATAAAGATACAAGAGCATTGAATGAAGAGATTTACAGACTAGACCTTTTGGACATTTTCAGACTCCTCCACCCCAAAAAACTGGAATACACCATCTTTTCAAATCCACATAACACATACTCAAGGATAGACAACATTTTAGGTCACAAAGACAGTATCAATAAATTCAAGAGCATTGAAATCATCCCTAGTATCTTCTTAGACCACAGTGGTGTAAAACTAACATTTAACAACAAACAGAAAATTATTAAAAGTCACAGAATTTGGAAACTAAACAACATGCTCCTTAAGAACCACTGGGTCAGAGACTCACTCAAGCAGGAAATTCAAATGTTCCTGGAAACAAATGAAAATGAAGACACAACCTATCAAAATATTTGGGACACAGCTAAAGCAGTACTGAGAGGGAAACTTATAGCCATACAATCACATATTAAACACCAAGAAGAAGCTCAAATGAACGACCTTACAGCACACCTCAAGGACTTAGAGGAAGAGGAACAAAGGAACCCTAAAGCAACCAGAAGGACAGAAATCACTAAAGGTAGAGCAGAAATCAACAACATCGAAAATAAAAGAACCATACAAAAGATCAATGAAGCCAAATGTTGGTTCTTTGAAAGATTAAACAAAATTGACAAACACCTAGCCAGACTCACCAAACAAAAAAGAGAGAAGACTCAAATTAATAGATTTATAAACGATGGAGGAGATATCACAACTGACACCACAGAAATCCAGAGAATCCTGCGAAACTTCTATGAAGAACTATACACCACCAAGCTAGAGAATCTGGAAGAAATGGAACAATTCCTAGAAGCATATGCCCTTCCAAAACTGAACCAAGAAGAACTACAAAATCTAAATGCAACAATCACAGACAAAGAAATTGAAACCATTATTAAGAATCTCTCCAAAAACAAAAGTCCTGGACCAGATGACTTCACCAACGAATTCTACAAAACTTTCAGGAAACAGTTAGTACCCATACTTCTTAAGCTTTGCCATAAGATTGAAGAAACAGGAATACTCCCTTCCACCTTCTATGAAGCCAACATCACCCTGATACCAAAAGCTGATAGGGACAGAACAAAAAAGGAAAACTACAGACCAATATCTCTGATGAACATAGATGGCAAAATATTAAACAAGATCTTGGCCAACCAGATACAGGAACATATCAAAAAGATTGTTCATCATGACCAAGTGGGATTCATCCCAGGAATGCAAGGTTGGTTTAACATCCGTAAGTCAATCAATGTCATTCACCACATCAATAAAAGCAAAGCCAAAAACCACATGATTATCTCAATAGATGCAGAGAAAGCCTTTGACAAAATCCAACACCCATTCATGCTCAAAACTCTACAAAAAATGGGAATAGATGGGAAATTCCTCAAGATAGTGGAGTCTATACATAGCAAACCTACAGCCAACATCATACTCAATGGACAGAAGCTGAAAGCATTCCCCCTCAGATCGGGGACTAGACAGGGCTGTCCACTGTCACCGTTACTCTTCAACATAGTATTGGAAGTTCTAACCATAGCAATCAGGCAAGAGAAAGAAATCAAAGGAATACAGATTGGAAGGGAAGAAGTCAAGCTCTCACTATTTGCAGATGATATGATAGTATACATAGAAAGACCTAAAGAATCCAGCAGAAAATTACTGGAAGTTATTAGGCAATATACCAAGGTGTCAGGCTACAAAATCAATGTACAAAAATCAGTGGCATTTCTTTATAAAAACACTAAATCTGAAGAAGAGGACATCCAGAAATCACTCCCATTTACTGTTTCAGCAAAATCAATCAAATACCTACGAATAAAGTTGACCAAAGAAGTGAAAGACTTGTATGCTGAAAACTATGAGTTGTTACTCAAGGAAATAGAAACTGATACCAAGAAATGGGAAGATATCCCATTCTCATGGATTGGAGGATAAATATCATCAAAATGAATATTCTCCCCAGAGCCATATACAAATTTAATGCAATACCCATCAAAGTTCCACCAAGCTTCTTTAAGAGAATGGAACAAACACTACAATCATTTATCTGGAACCTGAAAACACCTAGAATTTCCAAAACCACCTTGAGGAAAAGAAACAGAAATGGAGGCATCACACTCCCAGACCTTAAACTATATTATAAAGCCATCATCATCAAAACAGCATGGTACTGGAACAAAAATATGCACACAGACCAGTGGAACTGAATTGAAAGTCCAGAAATAAATCCCCACACCTATGGACATCTAATCTTTGATAAGGGGGCCCAAAGGATTAAATGGAAAAAGGAGACTCTCTTCAATAAATGGTGCTGGGAAAACTGGGTTGTAGCATGCAGAAGAATGAAATTGAACCACCTTATCTCACCAGAAACAAAAATAAACTCCAAATGGATCAAAGACCTAGGTGTCAGACCAGAAACAATCAAATACTTAGAGGAAACCACTGGTAAAACACTTTCCCACCTATACCTCAAGGACATCTTTGATAAATCAAACCCAATTGCAAGGAAGACTAAAGCAGAAACAAACCAATGGGACTACATCAAATTGAAAAGCTTCTGCACAGCCAAAGAAACTATTAAACAAACAGAGAGACCCCTCACAGAATGGGAGATCTTCACATGCCATACATCAGACAAGAAACTAATCACCAAAATATATAAAGAGCTCAGCAAACTTAGCACCAAAAAAGCAAATGACCCCATCCAAAAATGGGCAGAGGATATGAACAAAACATTCACTACAGAGGAGATCCAAAAGGCTAACAAACATATGAAAAACTGCTCTAGGTCACTGATTGTCAGAGAAATGCAAATTAAGACAACACTAAGATACCACCTCACTCCTGTAAGAATGGCATACATCAAAAAGGACAGCAGCAACAAATGCTGGAGAGGATGTGGGGACAGAGGAACCCTTTTACATTGCTGGTGGGAATGTAAATTGGTACAGCCTCTGTGGAGAGCAGTCTGGAAAACTCTCAGAAGGCTAGACATGGACCTTCCATATGATCCAGTAATTCCTCTCCTGGGGTTATACCCCAACCCCAAGGACTCCATAACACCCAACCAAAAAGAGGTGTGTACTTCTATGTTCATAGCAGCACAATTCATATTAGCTAAAACCTGGAAGCAACCCAGGTGCCCAACAACAGATGAGTGGCTGAGAAAGCTGTGGTATATATACACAATGGAATACTATGCAGCTATCAAGAACAATGAACCCACCTTCTCTGACCCATCTTGGACAGAGCTAGAAGGAATTATGTTAAGTGAGCTAAGTCAGAAAGATAAAGATGAGTATGGGATGATCCCACTCATCAACAGAAGTTGAGAAGGAAGATCTGAAAGGGAAACTAAAAGCAGGACCTGACCAAATAGTAAGTTGGGCACCAAAGTAAAAGCCCTGTGGTGAGGGGTAGACATGCAGATTCCTGGGCCAGTGGGGGTTCGGAGTGGGTGGGAGGGATGGGTCACAGTCTTTTGGTGGTGGGAATGGTGTTTATGTATACTCCTAGCAAAATGTAGACATATAAATCACTAGTTAATTAATATGAGAGGGGGAAAATCAATTGTATGTCTCAAAGTTTTTCAAAACACAAACTGAATATTTTTAATATATAGGCTATGTATTTGATATGCCGACTCTCTCAAAAGCCTAGACCAAGTAGATTAGAAGCATCCAATAGCACAGCTATATACAAGATACTGAATACTGTACAGCAAACCCTAACAAAAGGACTTTTCAAAGTTAACTCAATTACCAAATAATGTGATGATAACATTAACTATCGATTGTCTTTTTGAACCCTAAGACAGCAGGAACCTCACATCTCCACTATAGAGCCCCTACTTCCCCCAGTCCTGGAACCCTTGGATAGGGCCCACTTTCCCGTATGCCTCTCCCAATCCATATCAAATAATATTGCATCCGCCGACCACAACCTAACCAATGCAACGATTGCCACCTCAACATGCTTCACCTCAGACTGTGTCCAGAGACTTCACGTGTGGAATGACAACCCTTCAGCTTCATTACTCGGGTGAGACTTTTCCTTTTATAGTACACTCTAATTTCATCTCAGGTGATTCACTTTCTAACAAAGTCCCAAAACCTAGTTATACACCAGATTCTGTGAGAGAGAGCTTATGTTCACATGTATCCATAAACTACTCCAAAATATATACCTGAAAGCAGAAGTACACTAGAGTTTGCAGTGAGTACCTCCCTAATACTTCTCCACTATTCCAAGCTTTGGGTTCATGATTGCTCAACAATTTGTTTGGCTTTGTATGTTAACTCTCTTTTCAATCACCAGGTTCCAGATGCCATCAGGATGCTGGCCAGGCTTCCCTGGATTGAAGACCCCACTAATGTGTCCTGTAGCTCAGCTTCCCCAGACACACTCTACTAGGGAAAGAGAGAGGCAGACTGGGAGCATGGACCGACCAGTCAACTCCCATGTTCAGCGGGGAAGCAATTACTGAAGCCAGACCTTCTACCTTCTGCAACCCTTAATGACCCTGGGTCCATGCTCCCAGAGGGATAGAGAATGGGAAGGCTATCGGGGCAGGGGGAGGGTGGGGTATGGAGATTGGGTGGTGGGAATTGTGTGGAGTTGTACCCCTCCTCCCTATGTTTTTGTTAATTAATCCTTTCTTAAATAAAAAAAAATTAAAAAGAAATTGAAACAATAATCAAAAGCCTCCCCAGGAACAAAAGGGCAGGTCTGGGTAGCTGTATTAATGAATTTATAAAACATTCAAATAAGAACTAAAACCTATAATCTCATAAATCACTATTAATGTAATATGTCAGGGGAAAATAGATTTCATTGTAAAGTGTTCTAACTGCCTAGACTCAAAGTATAATTATTTTCTTTAGTCCAAGTAGTTAATGTTTCAGATTTCTAAGATGTCCAAATTCTGACACTGGGCTTTTAAATTGTTCAAGAAGCTCTAAAAATATATCTCTATATATAGGTTTTTTAATGACTAAATTAATACCAAATACATCATTTGGCCCTGTCAGTGTCTAAAATACATAGGTTTCCAGATACCACTAAAGGGAACAAAGCCCTGTGAGGTCAAGGATACTTCTTTAGTCTTTTTCAGTTATAATTTTGTAAATCAATATTAAATCACTAATAAATTTTTTAAAAAGGAGAGAAATCAAGAGGGAAAAGAGAGATAGAGAGTGTGTCTCTCTGTATCCCTCTCACTCTTCCCCACTCTGTCTCTCATCTTCTTTGTAAAAGAAGGAGGACAGAAATAGTCAGACACTGAGAACAGTGGAAGCATGCAGGTAGTAAGCCCCAGTGATAATAATGATGAAAAAAACAAACTGACTGGCACTAGAACATAAACAGACACACTAACCAGTAGAATAGAATGGAGAGCCCAGAATTCCCCCCCACACACACACACACTCCTATGGACATTTAATCATTGACAAAGCTATCCAGACTACTAAATGGGGAAAAGAGAGTCTCTTCAACAAATTATGTTGGAAAAATTGGGTTGAAACATGCAGAAGAATGACACCAAGCCACTACAGTTCACCAGAAACAAAAGTAAATTCCAAATGGATCAAGGACTTGGATATTAGACCAGAAACCATCTAATTCTTTGAGAAAAATATTGACAGCACTATTTTCCATCTAAATTTTATAGGCATCTTCAATGATACAAATCTAATTGCAAAGATAACTAAAACAAAAAAAAACCAATGAGACTACATCTAATATAAAAACCTCTGGACAGTAAAAGAATATAGCACCCAAATAGACCCCTTACAGAATGGAAGATGTTCACATGTTATACATTAGATAAGAAGCTAATAACCAAAATATATAAAGAGCTCACTAAACTCAACAACAAATGGTCCCATCTAAAAATGGGGACAGCATATGTTCAGAATACTCTCCAAAGAAGAGATAAAAGGCTAACAGACATGAAAAAAATATTCCAAGTCATTAACTGTCAGAGACGTGCAAATAAAGACATCGATGATATACCATTTCACTCCTGTGAGAATGCCATACATTAGAAATGATAGCAACAAAAAATGCTGGAGAGGTTTTGGGGGAAAAGGAAGCCTTCTGTACTGCTGGTGGGAATGTAAATTTTGTCCAAGAGAGCAGTCTGGAAAACTCTCAAAAGTGTAGAAATGGACCTATCCTATGACCTGGCAGTTCCTCTCCTGGGGTTTTATCTTAAGGAACCAAACACACCCACCGAAAAATATCTGTGTATACCTAGGTTCTTAGCAGCACAATTTGTAATAGGAAAGATCTGGAAGCAATCCAAGTGTCCAACAACAGAGGAGTAGCTGAATAAGTTGTGGTATATATTCACAATGGACTACTACTCAGCTATTAATAATGATGAATTCACTTTCTTCACCTCATCTTGGATAGAGCTTGAAGGAATCATGTTCAGTGACATAAGCCAGAAAGAGAAGGATGAATATGGGATGATCTCACTCATAAACAGAAGTTGAAAATAGAGAGCAGAAGGGAAAACACAAAATAGAACTTGGACTGAGTTTTGAGTGTTGCACCAAGGTAAATGACTACGCGGCAGTGGGTGGTAGGGTTTTTAGGCGCTGGAACATAATGGTGGAAGAAGTGTGTGTGTGGGGGTTAGATTATTATGTGGGACATTGAGAAAGGTTATACATGTGCCAACTATTATAGTTTACTATTGACTGTAGACCATTTATGCCCAATAAAGAAAAAAAAAAAAGGAAGCAGGGAGCACTACAGGTGCTGAAGAGATATCTCTTTGATAAGGCAGTGCCTTGCCATAATCTTAACTCAGGTTCAAGTCCTAGTAGTAGTGGGGAGTCTGGGAGTCTGGTGCTGTAATCTTTCTCCATAACCGTCTATCTGAATTAAACAATCAGAAACAGTAAAATTTCCCATACATGAAGCCACACTTCAAAAATTCATCTCAGATGACGAGAGCAAACAGAAATACACACACACACACACACACACACACACACACACTCGATCACAAGCAGTAACAAGTTTCTTCAAAGAACTGTTCCATTTTATTTTATCATTTGCTAGACCTTTCCTTTACTTCATTTGAAAAGTTCTAGTATTTATTTGTCTTCCTGCTTATTTTGTAGTTATGCTGTCTTTAGTATTTAATGTAAATCTGAAGTTTGCCATAAAAGGATTTTTAAAAATACACATAATTCAGTTTTAGATGTCCTGTGTGATCGCTTTCAAATACAACTATTTAATAATGTGCCTTAATTTTCCAGAGAAGCTTGTTCAAAGGAGCATGGATTTGTCTGCAATGTTTACTAATTATTATCAGCCAAATTCTCCCTTTTTTGTTTATATTTTGCATTGTTCTGATTTTTTTCCACCTAGTTTTCTATCACAAGATAGCACCTTTCTGTTTATTTTTACCAAGTTGACATTTTTGTGCTGTTTATTAGGTAAGCATTATTCATAGAACTTGAAAACTTTTGCCTGATATTCTAAGATTGTAGGAGAAAGGTATTCTAGAGACTATTGTTATTATTAGAAATAATAGCACACCTCGACTGCGAAAGAATTGGGAAGAAATTCTTCCAAGTGTGACTGCAGACATTTTAAATCTTCCACAGAAAATGCTTAGAAATATTTCTCCGGTATGTTAGCCAAACTAAACTGGTCTCTATTTATATTAATTGTTTCTGAGAACTTAGTACCCAAGGCATTGGTCTTTTTATCCTCTCAATTAGGATTCATTCTTTTGCAGTTGCGAACAATTACTGGCCGATGTTTTGACCATCCAGCTGTGCTCTGACAATGTTACCTGGCTTTTGCAACCCTGTCTTCTGCTGATGTAAGCACTCTTTCCTGCTGCCTAATGACCATTAAATCAACCTGCAAAGATGCAAATGCCCTGCTCCTTACTGCAGACAGAGTTGGAAGCGCAAGCCTCCATCTCTTTCTCCTTCTTTTCCTCCTCTTTTTCTCCTCCTTCTATTTTAATTTTTGCATGATGAAAGTAAAATATACATGAGTATAAAATTAATTAAACTATTCTAGGTGTTCATTTTAATCGAATTTGAAGATTGAAATCAATTGACAAGGAAAAAAAAATATCTTTGACAAACCTAGTTCTCCCATATAATACTGCAGCTAAATACCAAAAATGGCTAAGAGCTTCATTGTTCTTTGACAATCTATGAAGGATTTTTAAGAATCATTTGGGAGCAGGTTGGTAGCATACCTGGTCGAGCACACAAGTTGCAATGTGCAAGGACCTGGGTTCAAGCCCCAAGTTCCCACCTGCAGGGGGGAAGCTTTGTAAGTGGTGAAGCAGTACTGAATGTCTCTCTCCCTCTCTCTCTCTCTCCCTCTCCCCTCTATGTTCTACTTCCCTCTCAATTTCTGGATGTATCTATTCAATAAATAAGTACAAATAATAATATAAAAAGGTGATTTTTCAGATAGAGCACATTTTCTAATGCCTGAGACCTTAGAGTCTATCCCTTGAACCAAAGGAGAACACCAAAGGTTAAAACAGATGGAAACCCAGAGACAGGAAAGAACACCTTAGAGAGCATACACCTTACTACATTTATGGCCCAGTTTTGAAACCTGGTACCGCATATGAGTACCACGGAACTAGGGGAAGACACTCAATAGAGGGTGGAGTGACACTGCCTCTCTCTACGAGATAGAAGGGAAGAGAAGAGAGGAGAGGAGAGGAGAGGAGAGGAGAGGAGAGGAGAGGAGAGGAGAGGAGAGGAGAGGAGAGGAGAGGAGAGGAGAGGAGAGGAGGGGAGAGGAGGGGAGAAGAAAGGAATCATTCCAGTGCCACAAAAAATGAACAATGGCAAAACAGATTTGCTCCATGGGCTTTGGAACCTAGATAGCTTTGTCATCTCTCTCTTTCTCTCCCCCTTTTCACTTACTCATTCTCCTTACTAGAATAACACAAAATAAAGATCAGTCTGGGGATGTAGCTTAGTAAAGCACATATGTGAAGGCTAGGGTTTAATCTTTGTCACCATATTAAAATGAAATGTCTGGGGTGGGGTGAAGTGGTGGCACACCCAGTTGAGCACAATGTTACTGTGCACAAGGACACAGGTTCAAGTCCCAGGTTCTCAACTGCAGGGGGAAGCTTTACAAGTAGTGAAGCAGGGCTGCAGGTCTTTCTATCTATCTCTCTCTTCCCCCTGTGTCTGTCTCTGTTTCTAGCCAATAAATAAATAAATAAATAGTGTTATAAATGGGACCTGGGACCTCACTCATGTAAGTATCGTATTGATCAAATAGTGATTTTTTTTAAATCACTGCATACTTATAACCCTTTATAAGCATCATTTTCTTAACTACCCTTGCTTTTCCAGATCTACTTGTTTTTATTTAAAATTCAAATCATATTTTTTAACCTGGGGAGAGAGGTAGACATACTGAAGTTTTATTTATTTATTTTTATAGAAGAGTTGCATAAATCAAGTTTTGTACCTATAGATTTATTCTGTTTCATTTTGGCCCTCAACACTGGGGAAGTCTTCGAAGATTTTCTTCAGTTTTGTGTATGTTTATATGTGTGTATCACCTATTTTTTCATTAAATTCTTTATAACAGAGCACCCACCCATGCTGGTTCTGTTTCTAATGCATGCAAGAGGCTCCCTCCCTAAAGGCCATTCGCTTTCTCCAAAGGCAATTACTCTGAATGGAAAGAAGATAGTAGATACCTATGTTCACCACAGTTATGGCTGAAAGGACTCCAGAATTAGAAACTGTGACTAGAGACACAGCTTGACTGCTAGAGCATCAAACATGTCTGAGGTTTTAGTTTGATCTTGGGCACTGTATGTACTAGAATGGTGCTCTGGTTAGACTCGTTCTCTCTCTCTCTCTCTCTCTCTCTCTCTCTCTCTCTTTCTCTCTCCTACCTGCCTCATAAGATACTGTCATATGTAATAAATAAAATAAACTTTTAGAAAATATAAAACATCAACTAGACATTTTTATCCATATTCTAAATCTAGATTTAAATGTCTGATTTTGTTTTTGTAAGGAAATTTAAAGTCCTTGAGCTAAGAGTTTGTCCATTACCATCAGAGACTATGTGTGCTAGAAGTCAGGATTCCCCTGAATTTACTCATAAGCCACAAATAAAGAGAATAAATATAGCACACTTATTTTTGTTTCTTTTTTTTTTTGCATTGTTTCTACATGACTTCCATTCCATAATTGACTTCTACATGACAATCCATTCTGATGAACTTATTGTTAAAAGAGCAGGAATGATTAATGACTCTAGTGAAATTATGGATTTTTATTGTTATGAGGCTAATATATAACCCCCCTCTAAACTTTATAGTGTATAATACATTTACTTTTGGCATTATTTGGGATATAAATAACTATGATATACAAATGCTGATGCTAAGGAGTTTGTTTACTAGACTACACCATCATCAGGTAAGAAACGAAACAATAAGGTAGGTATTTTTAATTTCATTAGAATATTTTTAAAAAATATAATTTTAAATATTACTTCTCTATAGAACTATAAGGAAAGCTGGCAAAAATGCAAAAAAACATGTGGGTTACAATATAATTTAGAGCAAAATCACTAACCTTGAAGTGGATATAATTACATTGTTTTGATTTATTGTTATCTCTTGACAAGAAACAGCTCTCTATATTTTTACTTTAAGTAATTACACTGTAATAAATAAATTGTACATAAATAAATAAATAGCACACATTATACATATAATAATGATGAAAGTATCTAGAAAATATAAGTTCCTTACAGTGGACCAAATATTAATTTAAATTGAAACCCAACAAAGCTAGTGATGGTATTAACTTTATTTCACAAGTGAGGAAATTGAAGTATAAACTAGTTACATAAATTATATATGTTATGGTGGGTGGGGAAGATAACACAATGGATGTACCAATCAAACTCTCATGACTGAGGCTCCTACATCCCAGGTTCAATCCCCAGCACCATCATAACTCAGAACAGAGGAGTGCTCTGGTAAAAACAAACAAACAAATATTTGAGAAAGTATGTATGGTGATATAAAGAGAAGTCAGAATTTGACCATAAACAGATTAACTATTTAACTGCAGTCCTAAATTATTAGGTTATTTTAAACTATATAATTGAGTCTTTTGACTCTAGTAAGACACTGCTTGTCGTCAATGGCTAGTCTCCAATCCTCATTCTCAAGGTGAGATGCAGCTGAATACAATCAAAGTCAAACTGTCCATTCTAGTCATCATCTGTCTTCTTTAGGACTAAAAGATAATCAAGTATGTTTACTTCTAAGAGTATAAGTCTTAAGCAAAGAAGTCATGCAAACAATTAAAATGAGTGGGTCTGAACTTTACCCATTGCTTATAGAAACCCTCCCTTAGGTTACAGGATACAGCCTTGTGGATTTCCTTTCTTAATTTTTTTAAAACAATGCTTCTTTAGTATTGTTTGATCTGTAATATATATATGTATATATGTATATATATACATATATATATATATATATATATATATATATTTTATGTGAGGCAAGTGTTTGGTTTGTTTTTTTTAATTTTTTATTATTTATTTATTCCATTTTGTTGCCCTTGTTGTTTTATTATTGTTGTTGTTATTGATGTCATCATTGTAGGATAGGACAGAGAAAAATGGAGAGAGGAGGGGAAGACAGAGAGGGGGAGAGAAAGATAGACACCTGCAGACCTGCTTCACCACCTGTGAAGCAAATCCCCTGCATGTGGGGAGCCGGGGGCTTGAACTGGGATCCTTAAACTGGTCCTTGCATTTTGTGCCACTTGGCTTAACCTGGTGCGCTACCACCCTACTCCCTATGTGAGAGAACTGTAATAGGAAATAGGTGAGGAGTGTATCTAAGTCTAAGTAGATACGATTTCATTATGAACTTTATACTGACTCAGTGCAAACTATTGTGTACTTTTGCTTTCAGGTATATATTTTGCCCTAATTTATGGATACATGTGAGCATATGCTCTATCTCACGGGACCTGGTCTATATCTAGGTTTTGGGACTTTGTTAGGAAGTTGACCACCTGAAATGGAATTAGAGATTCCTATGAGAGGGAAGGTTTCACTCAAGTAATGAAGCTGAAGGGTTGACATTCCACACCTGATGTATCTAGACACAGTCTGAAGTGAAGCATACTGAGGTGGCACTCTTTGTGTTGATTCAGTTGGGATCAGTGGATGCAATGGGATGCATTGGATCGACCTTCTCGTGGTGCATCCCATGAGTACCCATTCATTGGGGAAACTGACGATCCTTCCTAGCCTACTGAATCCACATGGATCCCAGTCACTTTCAAAGCCAGCAACAAGCAGCTCCTGACAGCTTTCAACCTGACGCTGTTGACTAGTTATGGAAGAATGGCAAATGCTAGAAGAAGAAGAAGTGGATGCAATATCATTTGGTATGAATTGAGAGAAGCATTCAGGAAAGTGAGACCCAGCCTAGAGGTTCCAGGACTGGGGGAAATATAGGCTCTATAGAGGAAGCGGGAGATTCCTGCTGTCTTAGCGTTTAAGAAAGCAATAGATGGTTATTGCTATAATCATTATTTGGCAATTGGGTTCACTTTGAAATATCCCATTGTTAGGATTTGCTGTATCACACACAGAATCACCATAATTATGTCCTTTTACATTATTTGTATATATCTGTGCCACTGGTTGCTTCTGTTCTCCCTGGACTAAGCTTTTAAGAGAGTCAACATATCAGAGACTCAACCTGTGGTCTTTGCTTTAAAAAGTTTGAGACATTCAATCAATTTCCCCTCTCATATTAATTAAGTAGTGATTTATATGAATACACATTAATAGGAGTGTACGTAAACACCATTCCCACCACCAAGAGACTGTGTCCCACCACCCTCGTACAGTAGAAAAAAAAAAACATAAAATGGCTAAACAGTGTTCTCCTTTCTCTCTTAATTAAAAAATAACTAAAACAGTTCATTCTTCCTACTCAAAACTTGTTACACTCAAGTTATTGTAAATGAAAACACAGTTTGTACAGCAGGACCTCATGCATACAGACGTCAGCACTCCTGGGTCACATTTTTCTTTTTCCATTCAGATAGAAAGACAGACAGATAGACAGACAGACACCACAGTACTAAAGCTTCCTCTCATACCATCAAACTTCTCATGTGTTGCCCGATGTTTAACCTGGGCCATGCCCATGGCTCTACCAAATGCATTATTCCTCTTTCCCCTAAAGACATATTTTAGACATCAAATAATAATAATAATATCAATAATATCAACAAACACCAAAACATGCTATTGCATTTATTATTAAATTTTAACTGCTTTAAAATTAGTAGGCTAGCAGTTTTTCATCTAATCACTATAGAACAGTTAAACCTCTGTCATTTATCCATATATTTTGCCAGGAAACTTTTTTTTCTCCCAAATGAATCATAATAAATTACTCAAGCACAAATCCCTGTATTACACAGCATTGTATAGGAGACTCTGATATTTTGCAAATACTAATCCTTGTTGATTTATACATTTATTGTATGTTTTAATTTATATTATGTAGATAATGACAGAATAGCAGTCAGGGGATTGGGAGGAGTCAAAGCTTTCAGTATGGTGGAAGCTGAGTTTGAACCTTGATTGTACACATGCCAAAACAGTAATTATCCAAGTGAGCTATTTTCCAGCTCTATACACCTATTATTTCTGTTTTTTTCTCACAGTTCTCGTTACAACTGCAAATTTAATTCATGAGCTATAATTAGGTTCTATAAAAATTCCCACATCCCGAATGCATGATGCAGCAATCTTTTATATCAAAGTTAATTTTCCTTCTTGATTCCTCTACTTTCTCTGAAAAATTTCTGAAATTTTCAGCATGAACTTTGAAAAATGACAGTTGAGAATTATTATTATTAGTGACTTATTAATGATCAACAAGATTGTGAAATAAGAGGAGTACAATTCCCAACACCAGAGTTCCATATCTCACCCTATCCATTAGAATATTACCTATTCTATATCCTTCTAGGAATATGTACGGAAGATCTTTATGGGATGCAGAAAGTGGAAGGTCTGGCTTCTATACTTTCTTCACTGCTGAACAAGGGCGTTGGCCGGTTGATCCATACCCCCAGCTTGTTTCTATCTTTCCCAAGTGGGGTAGGGCTCTGCAGAGGTGGGGTTCCAGGACATAATGGTGAGGTCATCTGCTCAGGGATATCAGGCTGGCATCATGGTAACATTTGCCACTTGATGGCTGAAAAGCATTAAAATATAAATCAAAACAAATTGTTTAATAACCAGGAACCTAAAGGTAAGAATATAGCAGGTGAGATTTGGGGTCTTCATGTTGGAAGAAGCTAGGTAGTCTATTGTAGGTATAGAACTTGTCTGACTCAAAGATCTTTTATGCTCCCATAGTCATATGTAGTCATAGTAAATGTTTCTGACTTTAGTAGGTGAGAATGATAAAATACTTCTCCTCATATAGCACTGAGAGATAAATTAGGACACAACTCAAACTGTATTTTTCATTGGGTCTTACTGGTTATAGTATAATAGATTCATCTGAACCTTATTACTTGGAGCTCAAATGTTAGAGGCAGCCTCAGTTTTACAGTTCCACCATTTTTAAAGGTTTATTTTGTTTTGTTTACTCTATGTGATACAGAAAAATTACCTCATGAGAAAGTGAAGGAAAGAATGGCAGAAGCCCAAACCTCACCCTGGTACATGGAGTTTGGCACATAAACACTACAAGTAATGGTTTCTGCACCTATAACGTAGGAAAGATATCACTTAACTCACCACAGCCATAATGAACATTAAAATAAGATCATGAATGTAAACGTAGTACAAATTCTGGCCATTATAGTTTCTACAGTTATTGCCCAAAGCAAATATTAATAGTCTGTCTTCTGCAAAGCCCCCTTATTCTTTTTCACTTGTAATTAGTCACTTTCCTTTTTAAGTACATGTTAACCATGGCAGTAATGACACTTACTGTGTGATAACTAAATGATGTTCTTGTATTCCATAAGGAAGGCATGGGTCTTAGCCTCTTCCAGTATATTTATTTCATGTGTGCTTGGTAAGTATTAGAAAAAAAAAAATAAAACAGAGGAATGGATAAATGGATCCTAGCATAAAAATATTCTCATATGAAAATACTTTCATGATTCTACATGACCAAATGACTTTCAAGTGAATGACTTAAGCAGTGAGAGTAGCTTTCTTAGGATAGATTGATAAATCGATAAAATGGCCTTGTAATATTATTATGATCATTTACTTAATCACTCCTTTCTTTCTGATGTTCAGAATCAAAGAGCCAAGAGTTGTGTCTTCATCTCTATATTTCAAAATAATTAGAAAATAAACTGGTCCCTGGGATAGATGCCCTTTACCATTAAGGTGATATATATTTTGTAATTCTTAATTAATTTGTGGTAAACACATACCAGTCTCCCAGGCCAACTCCATCTATATACAGCAGCATAATCATTTATTTTCCAAGAGAAAAGATTTTTTATGAGTCATAAGTCTTTCCCAGAGGGTGTGGTTATCATCTAATAATCACACCCCTGGGAGATTAAAAACACTTATCTTAAGATGAGGATTGCAATGCCCCAGGGGTGTGATTATCTCAGGAAACTCATATTATCTGTCAGGCCTAATTGCTTAATTATTATAGTAGAGAGTTCACATCACCAGATAGAAGCTAAAGTTATCTTAGCATTTCCACTATAAATTCCTTTTCTAAGAATCTATAACTCAGCCATTACAAATAAAATAAAATAAATCTATGTTTTGTTGAAGCGTGATATTAAATGTCTTATTTAAGCAAACATACTTTTTCAATAGGTTATTTTTTATCTCAAAAATTGAGCCTGTGCCCCCTTACTGACTTGACCAAAGAAATATTTTAATTAAATGCTAATTTTAATGTATTTAAATCAGATTTTTCTAGACAGCTAGGAAAGTAATACATATTCTAAAGACATAAATATAATTTTATCAACCTAACCAGCAAGAATGGCTTAAGTAATTTTCAGTTTCCAACAAGAATGGGTCAAGCAATTTCCAGTTTCCTTAGAAATACTCTTATACTTTTTAGAACCATTCATGAAATAATTTTCCCCTTTATAAGTAGAACAAGCCAAACCACAGTTGGAAAATGCCACATTTATGTAAGTTCTAAACCTAAGCTAAATGTCTTCATAGGCCATGTTCTACTGACTTTTTAAAAGAGGATTGAAAAAGGTCAGTTAGGTAAAAAATGAGAAACAAGAAGTTGTAACCGAAGCACTACTTATTAATTTAAAATAAAATAATTAATTTGTAGTGTAAACACAGCACTGCTGGACTCTAAATACAGCAAAATCTATAAGGCTTATTATCTTGCTTCACTGAAACTAGTTATTTAGGTAGCAAGAGAAAGAAAAAGAGATAAATAGATCAAAACACCAAAGTTACCTTCTATGCAGTGGGGGCCTGCTTTGAACTTGGGTCATACACATGGCAAAGCAACACAGTATACAAGTGAGCTTTTTCGCTGGTCCCTAACTGAAACTTTAGGCTATTTATGGAAACTCTCCACTTCTACATCCCATTCTCAGGCCCTGCAGCCAATATTTGTCTGTTTGATTCAATTAAATTGTTTTAGATAATTATAAATATATAAATAGATTAATTTTCAGTATTTGTCTTTTTCATGCTGGGTCATTTAATCTATCATAATGTCCTGAACATTCAGTAAGTCTTTTGCATATGCAAACTTTTATTTTTACCAGTTCATCTCATGGTGTATTTTTTTTTTTTTATTTATAAAAAGGAAACATTAGCAAAACCATAGGATAAGAGGAGTACAACTCCACACAGTTCCCACCACCAGAACTCCATATCCCATCCCCTCCCCTGATAGCTTTCCTATTCTTTATCCCTCTGGGAATATGGATAGAGGGTCATTATGGGATGCAGAAGGTGGAAGGTCTGGCTTCTGTAATTGCTTCCCTGCTGAACATGGGCGTTGATAGGCCGATCCATACTCCCAGCCTACCTCTTTCTTTCTTCATCTTGGCTTTTGTGACTACAATTTCAATGAACATGGGAGTGCTATTATCTCCCTAATTTACATTCTTTGGTACCATTCCATACTTGTATTTACATTATTTAGGAAGTTCCATACTGTCTTATTCATAGTGGCTACTATTTCACATTTCTAACAACATAACATTGACATTTCTAACAACATAACATTGTTCAGTGAATTCCATTTCTCAACAATCTGTTTAGTACATTTACAATTTTGAATTATTGTCATCCTAACATATATGTGGTAGTGCTTTATTGTGGCTTTGATTAACATTCCCCTGACAATTCTGAACATTTGATGTATTGAATTACATATAACAATATTTGTATATGTAATATACAAAATTGACTATTAGGTCTTCTTTAATGTCCATTCAAATCCAGAAACTATCTTCAAACTGAGTCACTAAATATTTTGTTTATCTATTATGAGAGAGTGAGGGAAAGCGAGAGGGAGAGGGAGAGAAAGAGAAGGAGAGAAACTGGGACTAGCACTGCTTAGCTCTGGCTGATGGTGGTGCTGGGACTGAACATGGGACCTCAGAGCCTCAGGCATGAAAACCTTTTGTATAGTCATGATGCTGTCTTCCCAGCCTCTGTGTTACAACCCCCACCCCCACACCCCGTGGAATTGTAGGAGTTAACTTGCCTATTTTGGAGATTGGCCCATTATAATGCTTGCAAATGTTTTCTAAAACATAAATTACTTCTGCCTTTTCATTGCATTGATTACATCCTCTGCTACTCAGGTTTTCCTTGTTTGTTCATTATAATCCTTTTTTATTTTCATTTTCAAGTACTTTACTGTCATATTGATAAGACTATTGCCAAGAACAATGTTATGAAGCTTTTTCTCTTTTCTTTCTTTTATTAATAAAAAGGAAACACTGACAAAAAACCATAGAATAAGAGGGGTACAACTGCACACAATTCCCACCACCAGGACTCTGTATCCCATCCCCTCTCCTGATAGCTTTCTTATTCTTTATGCCTCTGGGAGTATGGACCTAGGGACACGTGGTGCAGAAATTGGAAGGTCTGGCTTCGGTAATTGCTGAACATAGGTGCTGTCAGGTCAATCCACACTCCCAGCCTGTCTCTCTCTTTCCCTAGTGGGGCAGGGCTCTGGGGAAGCTGGGCTCCAGGATACTCATGTTTATTCTTTCCTTTTTAAGTATGTGCTTTTGGATTAAGAAATTTATATGATAGTATTTTGTTTCTATCAACTATGACACTAAAAGAAAGATATTCATAGATAATTTTGACTCTAGGATTCTTTTTAAACTTGTTCAAGGATATTATAGAGTAACCTATTATAGTAGTTATAGTATATTATAGTAGTTTTCATCTCAATATTAAGTGATGGTCTTTCTTGGATATTTACTAATTAGTCTTCTCATCAAAGAGAGCTTCCTATTATAACTGGTCATAACTCAATTGCCCTTTAGCCAATGTGAATTTCAGGAACTATTCTAGTCACAAATTCATTTACCCTTTCTTTGATTTTGTGCTGTTGTAATTAAACACACATGTTTATTATTTTGTAAAGAATGAAGTGGATGTAATTCATAATTTTGGAATTTATTTTCTAGACAACTTCCTTTCTGGATCTAGGAACCATATATCACCATAGTCGCCTTGAATTCTTATCTCTATTTCTATTGACTAGGGAGGCTCTCAACCTTCCCCTGGTATGGCTATACTCTCAGGATCCAGAATATTCTCTTGATTATAAAAAAAATCTCATCAATTATAATAACTCATGTTTCTTGTTTTCCTTATTTCAGGTTTAACACATTGTTTGCTTCCTTTTGAATAGTTTAATTTTCCCCCAATATCCTTCTTGTTTAAGGCGGGATAGTAATGTTGGTTCCATTTATTCTGAATTCTATTTTAGGTTCTAGGGCTACTATGGCAAAGTGCTACAAACTGGATAACTTAAACAACAGAATGTTTTCATTGGTCTAAAGGAAACTACAAGTTGAACTCAAGATGCTGGCACAGCCATGCTCCCTTTGAAGATGTTAGTAATCAAAACACTATTACATAAATTAGCAAAGGAAAAATAAATCACAGTAATAATATTTGTATGTAAAGTTTACGTTTCAAATTGTTTTTGATATTTTATTTACTTTTTGGGTAGAGATGGAAATTGAGAGGAAAAGGAGAGAGAGAGAGAGAGAGAGAGAGAGAGAGGCAGCACTACTTCACCACTTGTGAAGTTCCCCCACTGTGGATGGGAATGGTTGCAAATTCTAAAGAAAATATGGCAGAACAGAAATGTGCATCTTGTGTTAAGACTTGGGACTGCAGACGGTAAGGAGACATCACAGACAAGGAGAATAAAAGAAAGATAAGGGAAGACATGACTAGTGATAAAAATACAAAGAGATGATACCCCAAACTATATTTGTTTATGTCATTAAAGCGGGGAGCAGTGATTGTATCTTCTATTGGCAAAAAGCCAGAAGATAGAGATGAAGGCAAGAGCTTTTTCTCAGTCTCTAGAGCCTTTATTGATCTTAAATTAAAATAATTCATACTCTTTAGCTAGTGGTAACAGACCTCTTAAGACTCAAAGGACCTCAGTTAGTCTCAGTTTCCCATTCCAAGATAATGCTCAAGTTAAAGAGGCCTACTCCAGGCATATTATGAACAACTGGCTGATCTTTTGAGAGGATTAATCCCACAAAAGAATGCATTCAACGTTTCTATTACCTCTAACACACTACACAAGAATACACAGGAAATCACTTCTCATAGAGTATTTAGTCGTATCCTTAAGAGAGTAGTTCCTATTTATTCCCTTTTGTTGCCCTTGTTTTATTGTTGCAGTTACTATTGTTGTTGTTATTGTTGTCATTGTTGGATAGGACAGAGAGATATGGAGAGAGAAGGGAAAGACAGAGAGGGGAGAGAAAGATAAACATCTGCAGACCTGCTTCACCACTTGTGAAGTGACCCCCCTGCAGGTGGGGAGCAAGGGGCTTGAACCCAGGTCCTTATGCTGGCCCTTGCTCTTCGCACCACGTGCGTTTAACCTGTTGCTGTGCTACTCCCAAGTTCATATTTTTTTTAGAATTAAAAAGGTACTTGTTTTTCTTTATTGGCGTTTAATATTATTTTCTATACAGATAATTAACTTTGAACTACTCTTCCTTGTAATCATGTTACCTTTGTTGAAGTTTACCCTCAGGTGTTTTATATAAGAGCTTATATAAATGTTAAAATTGCTATTCTCTGTATGTCAGAAAATGTTTTTAGTTTACTGTTCAAATTTGAGTGTACTTTGAGTGATCATAAATTTCTAGGTTGACAATAACTTTAATGGGGATTCCAAAGACACATAAGAAAAATTTATTTTTAGAAACCATATCAGAAGTTGTATAACACATGTCATTCTTCATAAAAATTGAATAAAAATAATAAAATTAATGACTAGTTTTGAAATACAAATGAATTCTAGTAGCAACTATACTCCCTGGGTGGGGAAGACAAAAATAAATGTACCACACTCCTGAACTTGAACTAATCGCACAGTAGCTTGGTTTTTAAGAAAAGCCACTTGACACTGAAAAAAGTTATTTCAAACTCTAAATTTTCTTCTTCCTTGGATGTGAAAGCATGTATCCTTTAATCTCTTTATTTTTCTTTATTTCACCATTCATTCCTGATTTAATTACTAGGGTTTGATTATAGAGGACTGAGTTTCTTTAAAATACTAACATAACAACAAGTAAATAAAAAAATAAAGTGCTATCACATGTGGTTATCACTGCTAAACCTAGAGATCACTGAACTGCTTTTCGATATGCTAAAGAGAGGAATGGAACCAAATTTTGTGGGATTAAATAATGAAGTTTGTGAATAAAACTGATGGTAATTAAATGACTATTATTAATGCTAACTTAGAACCTTTCTTAGAAAAAGAACTATTTTGTGCTCTATACTAAGAAGTTTACATATACTGTATTATTTTATTTTTCTAGTGTCCCCAAAGTAAGATTGCTCATTGCTGTTAAGCTCAAGATTAAGAAAGTGGAAACTTGTAGGTGTCAAAAGTATGGTCCTATCATTACATGCATGACAGTTAAAGAGTAATTAATTCATTTAGCTAGAAATAGCCAAATGAGAATAACTTCAAACCTCACAATCTATTTGCTGTCCTCCAAAATTTCTGTTAATTTTGCAGTGCTACTGTCAGAATATTGATCATATGCACTGGAATATTTAATTACTAATTCCCAGGGGCAATCTCATCATTGACTATGTATAGCCAAGGTCCAATTTAAGTAATTTGGCCAATTCAGATTAAAAACATTCCAGTTTGCAATGTAAATTGGTCCAACCTGTGTGGAGAGCAGTCTGGAGGACCCTCACAAGGCTAGACATGGACCTTCCATATGATCCAGTAATTTCTCCCCTGGGGATATACCCCAAGGATTCCATAATGCCCAACCAAAAAGATGTGTGTATACCTATATTCATAGCAGCACAATTCATGATAGGTAGAACCTGGAAGCAACCCAGGTGTCCAACAACAGGTGAGTGGCTGAGAAAGCTGTGGTATATATACACAATGGAATACTACACAACTATTAAGAACAATGAACCCAACTTCTTTGATCCTCTTGGATCGAGCTAGAGGGAATTATGTTAAGTGAGCTAAGTCAGAAAGATAAAGATGAGTATGGGATGATCCCACTCATCAACAGAAGTTGAGAAAGAAGAACAGAAAGGGAAACTAAAAGCAGGATTTGACTAAATCTAGAGCAGGGCACCAAAGTAAAAATCTCTGGGTGGAGGATGAAAGTAGCTGTTAAGCTTCACTGGAAGGGGCGGGGGGGAAGGAAGGACATAGTCCTTTGGTGGTGAGAATGGTGTTGATTTACACTTCTATTAACTTGTAGTCTCATAAATTATTATTTAATTAATATGAGAGGAGAAAAACTGATTGAATGACTCAAGCCTTTTAATGCACAGTCCATAGGCTGAGTATATGTTCCCTCAATCTAAGCACTTAAGACTTCAAACTTGTAATCAGACTGAATTTTCACAGTGGTCTCACATTATTAATACATTTATAATATTGACTTGTTTTTTGAAATGTTGGCTCTTCTAAAAGCTTATACCAGAGAGAACAGAAGTAACCCGTGGCATCACTCTATAAGACACAACTATATATAAATAATGTCAAAGGACATAAATTATGGTGATGTCATGTATGATACAGCAAATCCTAATAATGGGATTTTCAAAGTTAACCCAATTGCCAAATAATGTGATTACAACAATAACTATCTATTGCCTTCTTAAACCCTAAGACAGCAGGAACCTCCTACTTCCTCTATAAAGCCCATATTTTCCCCACTCCTGGAACCTCTAGGGTGGAGCTCACTTTCCTACATGCACTTCTCAGTTTATACCAAATGATACTGCATCTGCTGACACCAGCCTAATCAATGCAATGTGTAACACCTCAGCATGCTTCACTTCAGACTATGTCCAGAGACATCAGGCGTAGAATGTCAACCCGTAAGCCTCATTACTCAGGTGGGACCTTTCCCTTCTCATAGGATTCTCTAATTCCATTTCCTGTGGTTTACATCCTAACAAAGCCCCAAACCAGATATAGACCAGGTCCCATGAAATAGAGCATATCCATATATTAGGGCAAAATATATACCTGAAAGCAAAAGTGCACAATAGTCTGCAGTGAGTCAATAAATGAAACAAACAAGTAGAAAGACCTCAAAAGATACTGTAAAGTACCTAATGAAATAGTTTCTACTTAGACCTAGATACCCTCCTCACCTACTTCCTATTACACTTTCCCCAGTCGTTCCAAAGCTAACCTTGTCAAAGTAACGACTACAAAATCTGAATAAAGGCAAGAGACTGGCATACTTTAATAATGACTCTTTAGTCACTATCAGGCCACTCCATCAGCTGGGGCCCTAATCAGAAAGTCCTGAGATTCCCAAACAGACATTATGGGCCTAGACCTCAGATAGATCCCTCTCTCCATTGTCTATCAGTAACAACGCAATAGACCCCTTGGTGGGCCCCTATAGGATTTTGCTCTCAATGTGGATCAACAATGTAGAGAATGTTCCATCCTCCAAAGGGAGGATGGACAACATACTCTATTTTCCACTTGAGGAAGATAGGTCCTGAAATTGGGTCAGCTTGGAAAGTTCCTACTCATGACCACAAAATGCGAGCTGAGATCTACAAGGATACAGAGGTTACATAGGCTTCTAAGCTGAATATGGGCCTCAGATCAGATCAAACTGATGGGGTATACAGTCAACAATATTTGTACACATTTCCCATATTTGGGAGCTACTCTCTTCTTTGATCCAACTTTCTAGCCCTTTTCCCAGACATGACGTCATCTCCCCAGACAATAATCTGGGTCCACCTGCATATCAGATGTCAAGCTCAGAAAAAACTAGTAAAGTCATGGGCCCTTTTGAATATACCTAAAGTAGACATACTACCTATCTCCAAAACAGAGACCCTAAATCTTCATCTGCAGTATTCCAGGCTTTAGGTTCATGATTAGTCAACAACTTGTTTGGCTTTATATGTTAACTCTTTTTCAGCCACCCAGTTCCAGATGCTACCATGATACCAGCCTGACTTCCTTGGGCAGATGTCCCCACTAATGTGTCCTGGAACTCCACCTCCCCAGAGTTCTTCCCCACTAGGGAAAGAGAGAGGCAGGCTGGGAGTACGGATCGACCTGTCAACGCCCATGTTCAGTGGGAAAGCAATTAAAGAAGCCAGACCTTCCACCTTCTGCATGCCACAATGACCTGGGGTCCATATTCCCAGAGGGTTAAAGAATAGGAAAGCTATCAGGGGATGGGATGGGATATGGAGTTCTGGTGGTGGGAACTGTGTGGAGTTTTACCCCTCTTATCCTATGGTTTTGTTAGTGTTTTCTTTTTATAAATAATTTTTTAATCCAGTTTACTAATCTAACATGACAGGAATAACTTACCAAGAAATATGAGAACATATGTTAATAATTGATTTGGCCATATCTTGATTCAACTAGATTTCACTGCAAACAAAATAATTTGTGTGTGCAATTATGATGGTTCTACCTGTTATTTTCAGAATATTTCCCATATACTAACTGTGGAACTTAATTACCTACTTAAAAAAAATTACATGTCACCAGTATAAAATAATCTCACTGTATAAATTTACTTTAAAGAACCTGGCTATTTATTTATTGGGGATATCTATGATTTACAGTCAACAATGAAATACAGTAACAAAAATACAGTAGTTTGTATATGTGTAACATTTATAAATTCACTTGTCAAATATTTTGCAGGTTTGGTGTGTTCTGAATATAGACTGTTAATCAAATAAACTAAATTACATTCTAAATGTACTTATTCCTTATTTTAATTCCATTCATGGTCATAATATTGTATTTCCTTACGGCAGTCATTATGGAAATTGCTACATTTTAATGAATATTTTAAAATACCTATTCTTGGATAATCTTCCTCCTTTTAAAACAAAAGTGATTACAATTCACAGAAAAAATTCATCTGAAATGTGAAGTTATAAATTAATATTATGTCCTAACTTTAGACATCTTCACCTTTGAAAGAACCTTAGAATCTTACTCCTGGGGGCCGGGAAGTGGCACACCAAAATAATCAGAACAATCAGATGATTTGTCCAAAGTCAGAAAGAACTGTTATAGAAGAGAGATAACAAAGTAGATGTCAGTTAATATAACAGTTTGACATATATATATATATACATATGTATATATATATATATATATATGTGTGTGTGTGTGTGTCACATATATATATATATATATATGCAACTAATATATATAGATGAAAGGGAAAATGAAGTGACTATTTCTACACCATTCTCAGGTAGCATATAATTATAAAGATTTTATGAATAAATTATCCAAGACCAAATGTGTAATATGAAATTATATCATAGTTTCCCATACCGAACAGCTGGCATTCCTCTATGTAAACCCTAAGTTAGCAGAAGAAGACATCCAGAAATCAACCCCTTATACTATAACAACAAAAACAACAAAATATCTGGAATAAATGTAACAAAAGAAGTGAAAGGCTTATCTACTGGAAACTATGAGTCCTTACTTTATTCAAGGGAATAGAAAAAAGCACAAAGAAGTTGAAATATATTTCATGTAAATAAGTTGGAAGAATTAATATCATCAAAACAAATATACTTCCCAGAACTATATACAGACTTAATGCAATCCCCATCAAGATCCCAACAATGTTTTTTAAGAGAATAGAATAAAAGCTATAAATGTTTATTTGTAATAATAAAATAACTAGAATAGCCAAAACAATCTTGAGAAGAAAGAACCTAACTGGAGGCATCACACTCTCAGATCTCGATGGTATTATAGGGCCATTATAATAAAAACTGACTGATAGTTTCCTGGGGATATATCCTAAGGAACCAATTACACCCATCCAAAAAGATTTGTATATAACTATGTTCATAGCAGCACAATTTGTAGTAGCCAAAAACCTGGAATCAACCCCGGTGTCCAACAAGAAATGAGTGACTAAAAAAATTGTGGTATATATGCATAATAGAATACTACTCATCTGTTAAAAATGGTGACTTCACTTTCTTCATTTCATCTTGGATGGAGCTTGAGGGAATCATGTTAAGTGAGATAAGTCAGAAAGAGAAGAATAAAGAACAAATGTATTCACATTACTAGTTACATTGCTACATTACATTGCTAGTTTTCGTCTAGCAAAATTAAAATTCTAAAGAGGACAGGCAGTGGTGAGCATGGCTGAGTGTACACTTTCTAGTGTGCAAGGACCCAGGTTTGAGCCCCTGGTTCCCACCTGCAGGTGGAGAGCTTCACAAGAGGTAGAACAATGCTGTAGGCCCCTCTCTCCCTATCTCCCCCTTCCCTTTCGATTTATGTCAGCCTCTATCCAATGAATAAAATGAATTCCTGAACTCCCTGGGCAGATGACCTCACCAATGAGTCCAGGAACTTCACCTCTCCAGAACCTGACCCCACTAAGGAAATAAAGAAGCAGGCTGGGCGTATGGATCAAAATGTCAGCAGAGAAGCAATTACAGAAGCCAGACCTTCGGCCTTCTGCACATCATAAAGAATTTTGGTCCATATTTCCAGAGGGGGAGGAATGTCAGGGGAAGGTGACCATAGGGCTCTGAACTCCAATTCCTTTAGTACCTGAAGAGAGAAGAGTGTGGAAAATAAAAAAGTAGTAGTTGTGACTTAGAAAGGAAGAGGAGAGAAGGCAGGGCCATCAGAAAAATAGGCAATGTCTATGTATAGATAGATAGTTATAGGAATAATAGTCAAACTATAGCTGTGATCCCCCAGGATCACAGGATCACAGGTATAGTTTGTGATCTTGGGGTACCTGTGATCTGGGGAGATCACTGCAGTAGTCTGCAGTTTCCATTGGAGGGAATGGGGATGCAGAACTCTGGTAGTTGGAATGGTGTAGAATTGTACCCCTGTTATCGTATAATTTTGTGAATCAATATTAAATCACTAATAAAAATAAAAAATGATTTAAATATTATCTATCCACTGTTAAACATCTCTCCATATCTTTTCCTTCCATACTCTAAAAAATAATTCCTTGTTTTGTTCTACGAATTTGACTCACAAAAATGAAATCTTGCAGATTTTTTTTTTACTTTTTGTCTAGTTATTTCATAGCCCAGTACCTCCAGGATTATCTATATTGTAGTGTGTGTCAGAATTTCCTTTTTAAAACTGAACATTAGTGGGGCTAAGTGATGACACACCTGGTTGAGCACACATGTTACAATGTTCAAGGAGCCAGGTTCCCCACCTACAGAGGGAAAGGTTTGTGAGTGGTGCAGCAGTGCTACAGTGCTACAGTCTCTCTCTCTCCCTCTACTCTCTTGATTTCTGGTTGTCTATATTCAATAAATAAAATAAAGATAATTTAAAAAACTCATTTCAATTTAGTTATCTCTTTAGTAGCCCTAAAACAAATGCACATATATCCTGAGATAGTGAGAGATCAAAATTCAATATGTGATTTGTGGGAAGAGAGGCAAAATTCAATCCATAACTGTTTTTTTAATGTTTTTTAATTAAATATTTATTTATTTTCTCTTTTGTTGCCCTTGTTGTTTTATCGTGGTAGTTCTTCCTCTAGCGTTTGCCCTTCTTCCGTAGCCAGTCAACAGCGTCAGGTTGAGCCTGATGTCAAGTTTCGAGACCTCCTTTGAATCTGGAGAGGTGGCAGTCGTTGACTATGTGGGTCATAGTCTGTCTGTAGCTGCAGGGGCAGTTCGGGTCGTCTCTGGCTCCCCAGCGATGGAACATAGCGGCGCACTGGCCATGGCCTGTTTGATAGCGATTGAGGAGGGCCCAATCATAACGTGCTAGGTCAAAGCCAGGTTGACGCTTGCAGGGGTCTGTGATGAGGTGTTTGTTCTTTTTTTTTTTTTTTTTTAATTTTTTTTATTTAAGAAAGGATTAGTGAACAAAAGCATAAGGTAGGAGGGGTACAACTCCACACAATTCCCACCACCCAATCCCCATAACCCACCCCCTCCCACGATAGCCTTCCCATTCTCTAGCCCTCTGGGAGCATGGACCCAGGGTCCTTGAGGGTTGCAGAAGGTAGAGGGTCTGGCTTCTGTAATTGCTTCCCCGCTGAACATGGGCGTTGACTGGTCGGTCCATACTCCCAGTCTGCCTCTCTCTTTCCCTAGTAAGGTGTGTCTCTGGGGAAGCTGAGCTCCAGGACACATTGGTGGGGTCTTCAATCCAGGGAAGCCTAGCCAGCATCCTGGTGGCATATGGAACCTGGTGATTGAAAAGAGAGTTAACATACAAAGCCAAACAATTTGTTGAGCAATCATGGATCCCAAGCTTGGAATAGTGGAGAGGAAGTGTTAGGGAGGTACTCACTGCAAACTCTAGTGTAATCCTGCTTTCAGGTATATATTTTGCAGTAGTTTATGGATACGTGTGCACATACGCTCTCTCTCACAGAAACTGGTGTATGTCTAGGTTATGGGACTTTGTTAGAAAGTGAACTACCTGAGATGAAATTAGAGTGTACTATAAAAGGAAAGGTCTCACCCGAGTAATGAAGCTGAAGGGTTGTCATTCCACACGTGAAGTCTCTGGATACACTCTGAGGTGAAGCATGTTGAGATGGCAATCGTTGCTTTGGTTAGGTTGTGATCGGCGGATGCAATATTATTTGGTTTGGATTGGGAGATGCATACGGGAAAGTGAGCCCTATCCAAGGGTGCCAGGACTGGGGGAAGTAGGGGCTCTATAGTGAAGATGTGAAGTTCCTGCTGTCTTAGGGTTCAAAAAGACAATCAATAGTTAATGTTATCATCACATTATTTGTTAATTGGGTTAACTTTGAAAAGTCCCTTTGTTATGGTTTGCTGTACAGTACTCAGTATCTTGTATATAGCTGTGCTATTGGAAGCTTCTAATCTACTTGGTCTAGGCTTTTGAGAGAGTCCGCATATCAAATACGTAGCCTATCTATTAAAAAGATTCAGTTTGTCTTTTGAGAACCTTTGAGACATACAATTGATTTCCCCCTCTCATATTAATTAACTACTGATTTATATGTCTACATTTTGCTAGGAGTGTACATAAACACCATTCCCATCACCAAAGGACCATGACCCATCCCTCCCGCCCACTCCCACCCCCCACTGGCCCAGGAAGCTACATGTCTACCCCTCACCACTGGGTTTTTACTTTGGTGCCCTTCTTACAATTTGATCAGGTCCTGCTTTTAGTTTCCCTTTCAGATCTTCTAAGTCAGCTTCTGTTGATGAGTGGGATCATCCCATACTCATCTTTAACTTTCTGACTTAGTTCACTTAACATAATTCCTTCTAGCTCTGTCCAAGATGGGTCAGAGAAGGTGGGTTCACTGTTCTTGATAGCTGCATAGTATTCCATTGTGTATATATACCACAGCTTTCTCAGCCATTCATCTGTTGTTGGGCACCTGGGTTGCTTCCAGGTTTTAGCTATTATGAATTGTGCTGCTATGAACATAGGAGTACACACCTCTTTTTGGTTGGGTGTTATGGAGTCCTTGGGGTATAACCCCAGGAGAGGAATTATTGGGTCATATGGAAGGTCCATGTCTAGCCTTCTTAGAGTTTTCCAGACTGCTCTCCACAGAGGCTGGACCAATTTATATTCCCACCAGCAATGTAAAAGGGTTCCTCTGTCCCCACATCCTCTCCAGCATTTGTTGCTGCTGTCCTTTTTGATGTATGCCATTCTTACAGGAGTGAGGTGGTATCTTAGTGTTGTCTTAATTTGCATTTCTCTGACAATCAGTGACCTAGAGCAGTTTTTCATATGTTTGTTAGCCTTTTGGATCTCCTCTGTGGTGAATGTTTTGTTCATTTCCTCTGCCCATTTTTGGATGGGGTCATTTGCTTTTTTGCGGCTAAGTTTGCTGAGCTCTTTATATATTTTGGTGATTAGTTTCTTGTCTGATGTCTGGCATGTGAAGATCTTCTCCCATTCTGTGAGGGGTCTCTCTGTTTGTTTAATAGTTTCTTTGGATGTGCAGAAGCTTTTCAATTTGATGTAGTCCCATTGGTTTGTTTCTGCTTTGGTCTTCCTTGCAATTGGGTTTGATTCATCAAAGATGTCCTTGAGGTGTAGATGGGAAAGTGTTTTACCAATGTTTTCCTCTAAGTATTTGATTGTTTCTGGTCTGACATCTAGGTCTTTGATCCATTTGGAGTTGATTTTTGTTTCTGGTGAGATAAAGTGGTTCAATTTCATTCTTCTGCATGTTTCAACCCAGTTTTCCCAGCACCATTTATTGAAGAGAGCCTCCTTCTTCCATTTAATCCTTTGGGCCCCCTTATCAAAGGTTAGATGCCCATAGGTGTTGGGATTTACTTCTGGGCTTTCAATTCTGTTCCACTGGTCTGTGTGCCTATTTTTGTTCCAGTACCATGCTGTTTTGATGATGATGGCTTTATAATATAGTTTAAGGTCTGGGAGTGTGATGCCTCCATTTCTGTTTCTTTTCCTTAGGATGGTTTTGGCAATTCTAGGTGTTTTCAGGTTCCAGATAAATGATTGTAGTGTTTGTTCTATTCTCTTAAAGAAGCTTGGTGGAACTTTGATGGGTATTGCATTAAATTTGTATATGGCTCTGGGGAGGTGTTTGTTCTTGACCTCAGCTGACTGCCAACTCTGTTTCCAAGAGTCTGGAACAGAGAAGTTCAGTGTAGGCGTAGGGGACCAGATTGGGTGACGAGACGTCAAGCGTTGGATAGGGTGGGCGAAGATATCCGCGTATATTGGCAGGTCTGGTCGAGCGTAGATGTGGGAAATGAACTTAGATGATGCCGCATCCCGACGAATATCTGGCGGGGCGATGTTGCTAAGAACTGGCAGCCATGGAACCGGGGTGGAACGGATGGTTCCAGAAATTATCCTCATGGAGGAATATAATTTGGAATCGACCAAGTGGACATGGGGTAGTTATTGACGTTGTTGTTGTTGGATACGACAGAGAAAAATTGAGAGAGGAGGGGAAGACAGAGACGGGGAGAGAAAGACACCTGCAGACCTGCTTCACCACCTGTGAAGGGACTCCCCTGCAGGTGGGGAGCAGAGGGCTCGAACCAAGATCTTTATGCAGATCCTTGGGCTTTGCGTCACGTACCCTTAACGGGCTGCACTATCGCATGACTCCCTGTCCATAACTGTTATAAACCAACAAGTTAAGTTGCTGCGTCATATGATGATTCATATTTTCTGGTTTTTATAGCAACTTTTTTTTTAAAAAAAATTACCTTTATTTACTGGATAGAGACAGCCAATTGAGAGGAGAGGGGGAGATAGGAAGACAGACCTGCAGCCCTGCTTCACCACTCGCAAAGCTTCCCCCACCCCCCCACAGGTGAGGGCCGGGGACTCAAACCTGGTTCCTTGTGCACTATAACATGTGCGCTCAACCAGGTGCGCCACCACCCGGCCCCACAACTATATCTTTGTACATCCCCACTAACAGTGCACAGGGTACCTTTTTTTTCCCCATCCTTATCAACATTTGTGATATTCAAAATGGTAGCATCTATCCTAATGCTTATGAGGTGGTATCTCATTGTGGCTATGATTTGTATTGTTCTGATGATAGCAAAATTTACCAGTTACTTTTGTATTTTTGTAAGAAATTGCCATTTTTTACTGCACTGTATGTTGTTAAGTTGAATAAGTTTTTCTCATTTTTTAAATGTGGTAATGAGGCTCCAAAACGTTTTTCTTTCTTTTTTTTTTTCAAGAGAGAGAAGTGAGAGGAAAATTGGGATAGAAAAGAGACATAGGTAGTCGGGCTGTAGTGCAGCGGGCTAAGTGCAGGTGGCGCAAAGCACAAGGACCGGCATAAGAATCCCGGTTCGAACCCCGGCTCCCCACCTGCAGGGGAGTCACTTCACAGGCGGTGAAGCAGGTCTGCAGGTGTCTATCTTTCTTTCCTCCTCTCTGTCTTCCCCTCCTCTCTCCATTTCTCTCTGTCCTATCCAACAATGACAACAACAATAATAACTACAACAATGAAACAACAAGGGCAACAAAAGGGAATAAATAAATAAAATAAATATAAAAAAATTTAAAAAAAAAAAAAGAAAAGAGACATTACAGCACTATTCTACAACCGAAGAAATTTCCCCAGTGTGGTGTCATCCATGGTGTACCTGTGTGGATCAAGGACTCAAACTCAGGGGCTCCTGCATAGCACTTACTAGGAAGTAACAAGTAGTTATTCTGAGAGGGCTAACATAAAGAGAAAATTAAAAGGATTGACCCACAAACCAGAAAAGGTGCAAAAATTTGTATAAACATGTATAATAGTTTTGTCTAACTACCCAAAGAAAGTATTGTGGACTGGGTGGCTTAAACAACAGAAATACTGGTTTTTTTTTTTTTTTATTGGTGATTAATAGTAGGTTACAACACTGTAAGACTGTGTTGTATATAGCTACACACCACACCCAATACGAAAGTTCTGTGTCCCACCCTCCCACGTTTCAGAGATGACTACTGTAGTCTTCACAAAGTCTTCAAAATGGTTTATTTGCTTCTGTTTGATTTGCCTTCCAAGTTCTTGTGTATCAAGTCTATAATAATAATAATAATAATATTATTATTATTATTATTATCATTATCATTATTATCCTCCAGGGTTATCACTGGGCTCAGTGCCAGTACTATGAATCTACTGCTCATGGCAACCTTTTTTTTTTTTCCACTTGACTGTATAGGACAGAGAGAAATCGAGAGGGTAGGGGAGAGAGGGGAGGGAAAGATAGATACCTGCAGACCTGGTTCAGTGCTTGTGAAGCAGCCCACTTGCAGGTGGGGAGTGAAAGCTCGAACCTAGATCCTTGAGCAGGTGCTTTCACTTGGTACTATGGATGTGTAACTGAGTGTGCGACTCTCTGGCCACCTGTATCAATTCTCTAGATTTCACATGAGTGAAAACGTTCAGCAGTTGTCTTTCATCTCTGACTTTGCTATGCAAATATCTATCCATTTTTTTGGATAGATATTTTTTTTGTCCAAAGGAACAGAGTATCATCTTTTTAAAATTTTACTGCAAAGTAGTATACCACTGAGTATATATCCCAGTCATTTGTCAATGGACATTTAGGTTGCTTCCACTCCAGCTATTGTGAATAATGCAGCTATGAACACATAAGGGTATATATATTTCTTCAATCTGGTATTTGCTTGTCCTTTGGTCCTTTGGATAAATGCCCAAGAGTAATATTAATGGATCATAAGGTAGTTGACATTTTTATTTGTTTAAGGACCCTCCCCACAACCTTCCCAGAAATGTTATCATTATTTTTTGTTTTGTTTTGTTTTGTAATGGTATCTTTATCCTTAGTTACTTTCTGTAAGGTTCTGTCTCAAAAAATGCAGTCATCTGGGTTTGGACTTCAACATAGCACTTTGGGGGTGGGGAGTGGGCAATATAGTTGAGTCTGTAATGACATGGACTGCAAAAATAAGGAATAAGAGAGATGTGTCACTAACAGGCAGTGACAGCCTCCCTTTGAAATAACTGCCCCGCTGCTTTACACACAACTGGCACAATGACAGAAGCACAATAGATTTTCAGAGTCTAGCCTTAAATTAATCGAGTTTACCCAGTGTCCTGAGTTGTGGAAATGAAGCTTTTGTGAATAAAAAGAGTGGCTCCTCTTATTCAATGGTGCTTTAAAAGTGGCAGACAATATATTCTTTATTTTTTAAAAAACAAACAGAGGGGAAGGGAGCACTTATGTATCTTGACAATCACTTTATTTTTGGATCAAGTGTGGATGCTGAGGCACTGAGGTATAGTAATTTATCATTCTTTGAATTTAGAATAAAATATTTTCAAAGCTTGCTGAAAATACAAAACATTGTTATTATTGATGTGGCAATGAAAAAAAAAAGTAATCCTTTGTATAAATCACCTGGATGCCAGAATAATGATGTTTTCTAACATAAATTTGCTCTAGATTCCCTATAATTTCTTAACATCCAAGAAGCTAAAGTAAATGTTTCAGTTAGAAGAACTTATTGGTATTTTGTAATGACACTGCCATATATGAATGAAAGTTTACATTTCTTACTTAAAAATAGTATTGGCATTTTTTTTTTACCTTTATACACTGCGTTAGCATTTCTTCCTAAAACTGTCTTCTAAAATTATATCAGGTTTCTCTGTTCTTTCAAGGAACCCCATATTCATCAGAACTTTACAAACTTCCCAACAATTAAAACCACTGTTTCATCAAGACTGCAAATTTAGAATAACTATTTAGGCAATATTACTTGAGTAACTTAGTTCACTTTGTTGCCCTTTATGTATTCATCTTTACATTGTTGCTTTTCTAATTCATTCTATTTTAAATTTTAATGCAACTGAAATCAGCCTTAACTGTGATTTGAAAGTTATATTAGCTTGAGAACAAGTGGTTCACTATTTGAAGTGATAATAGTTTTGAAAACTCACTAATGGTACTTCGCAGAGTTAATAATGTTTTGGAAGTTAGTTGATTTCTCTATTATTGACATGGGTAATGTAGGTTAGTTAAAGGGAACTGGCTTATAATTAGAACAGTGAATAATGAGTATCAGTATAAGGATATGCTGTATTATAAGCAGAAGACATTTAAAATGATCACTTTTAACATATGCGGCTTCCTAAAATGAATTATCCTCAGTTTTCTTTTACCATGAAAGTGAAAATGTTCAAATAAATAGAACTGAAATATTAGTAATACCTGCTTCACCTATTCAAAAAGAGAGTGCATGGATCTATCAGTCATAGAAATGTTGGGCATCATGTTCAGCGGGGAAGCAATTAAAGAAGCCAGACCTTCCACCTTCTGCAACCCATAATGACCTTGGGTCCATACTCCCAGAGTGTTAAGAATACGAAAGCTATCAGGGGAGAGGATAGGATATAGAGATCTGGTGGTGGGAACTGTGTGGAGTTGTACCCTTCCTATCCTATAGGAAGGTTTTGTTAATGTCTCCTTTTTAAAATAAATTAAAAAAGGAAAGATATATTGGGCATAGAGAATTTCAAGTGATATTAAAAAATGTTATACTAAAAATTATATTTTTTCCAGACATTTGAATGCATAATTTAGGCTAAGATCATTTTTTTCTTCCCAGAACAGTAAGTTGGTATATATGGGGAGTCAGTAAATTCTTCCAATGTGCATCATTTGTTGATGTATTTTCCAATTTTGTCAGATGTTTAGTATTTTATATTTTTGGGAGGGGTTAATGATTTACAGTCAACAATAAGATACAGTAACAAAAATAATAACAGTAGTTGTACATATATTACATTTCTCAGTTTATCACATAACAATTCAACCCCCTCTAGGTGCTCTGACATTATGTTTCAGGGCCTAAACCCTCACCAGCACCCCAGAGTCCTTTACTTTGGTGCAATACATCAAACTCAGTCCAAGTCCTAGTTTGTGTTTTCTTATTTTTCAACCTTTTAAAAAATATTATTGGTGATTTAATAGCAATAGAAAAAGATTGTGGGATAAGAAGGGCACAATTCATACAGTACCCATCACCAGCTTGCCATATCCCATGCCCTATATTGGAAGGTTCCCCATTCCTTATCCCTCTGGGAGTATGTCCCAAAGATCTCTAAGGGGTACAATAGGTTGGATATCTGGCTTCTATAATTGCTCCTCCACTAGAAATGGGTGTTGGCAGGTCAATCTATACCCCTAGCCTGTCTCTACCTTTCCCTAGTGGGTTAGGGCTTGGAGAGGTGAGTTTTCAGGACACTTTGGTGAGAGGTTGCCCGCCTAAGAAAGGAAGGCCAGTGTCATGGTTTTTCAACGTCTGTCTACAAGTGAGGTCACCCATATTTATCCTTCTCTTTCTAACTTATCTAACTTAGTATGATTCCTTCAAGCTCTATCCAAGATGAAGAAAGTGAAATTACCATTTTAAATAGCTGAGTATATTGAGTATATATATATATATATATATATATATATATATATATATATATATATATATATCACAACTTTCTTAGTCACTCATCTGTTGTTGAACACCTGGGTTGCTTCCAGGTTTTGGCTATTACAAAGTGTGCTGCTATAAACACTGGAATACACAAATCTTTTTGTATGGGTGTGAATAGTTCTTTAGAATATATCTCCAGGAAAGAAAGTGCAGTAGGGCAGTCCCCTTTCTAGACTTCTGAAAGTTCTCCAGACTGCTCTCCACAGGGGTTGGATCAATTTAAATTCCCACCAGTAGTACTAGAGGGTTTCTTTGTCTCCACAACCTCTTGAGCACTGGTTACTGCTACTTTTTATGATGTATTACATACATACAGGAGTGAAGTGGTATCTTATTGTTTTCTTTACTTGGATTTCTCTGACAATCATTGCTTTGGAGCATGTTTTCATATATTTCTTGACCTTTTTAGATATCTTCTTTGGTAAATATTCTATTCATGTCCTCTCCCCATTTTTGAATGGGGTCATTGGACTTCTTGTTGTTGAATCTGGTGAGCTCTTTGTATATTTTGGTTATTAACCTCTTGTATGATGTATGGCATATAAATATGTTCTCCCATTCTGTGAGGGGTCTCTGTGTTTGGGTGGTGATTTCTTTTTCTGTGCAGAAGCTTTTTAATTTGGTGTAGTCCCATTGGCTTATTTTTGTTTTTATCTTTTTTGAAATTGAATTTGTATCATTTAATATACCTTTAAAATTCAGATGGGGATTTAGTATTTTCCACTGTATGATAGTTTCTTATCTAACATCAAAGTCTTTGACCTATTTGGAATTTACCCTTTTTTGTTTTGTGAAATACCATGTTTCAGTTTCATTCTTCTGTATGTTTCATACCAAATATTCCAGTATTATTTGTTGAAGACACTTTCTTTTTCTCAATTAATAATCTGAGCACCTACGTCAAAGATTAGGTGTCTGTAGGTGTGGGGGATTATTTGGGGGCTCTCAGTCCTATTCTACTGAACAGTGTGTATATTTATGTTCTATTACCAAGCAGTTTTGGTTATAATGACCCTGTAATGCCATTTGAGATCTGGGAATGTGATGCCTCCAGTTCTGTTTTTTCTTGTCAAGATTCTTTTAGCTATACTAGGTATTTTCTGGTGTCTTGATGGGGATTGCATTAAATTTTTATATGGGGTAGTATATTTAAATTTTTATTGAGGGTAGTATATTCATTTCCATGATGTTAATTCTTCCAACCCATGAACATGGAATATTTTTCCACTGCTTTGTGTCTTTTTCTATTTCCTTGAATAGTGACTCATAATTTTCAGTATACTAGTATTTCACTTCTTTTGTTAGGTTTATTCCTAGATATTTTATTATTTTTGTTGTTATAGCATAAGGGATTGATTTCTGGATTTCTTCTTCTACTAACTTAATATTTGCATAGAGGAATGCCACTAACTTTTATGTTAATTGTGGAGCCTGGCATCTTACTATATGGCCTGATAATTTCCAAAAACTTCTTGCTAGATTATTTAGCTTTTTCTATGTACACTATCATCTAATCTGCAAGTAGAAAGAGTCTGACTTCTCTCTTCTAATCTGTGTCGCTTTAATAACTTGCTCCTGCCTGATTGCTATGGCAAGAACTTCCAAAACTCTGTTAAATAGTAGAGGTGATAGTGGGCAGCCCTGCCTAGTACCTGATCTGAGGGAGAATGCTTCCAGTTTTTCACCACTGAGCATGATTTTGGTGGTAGGTTTGCTGTAGATGGATGCCACTGTCTACAGGAACTTTCCATCCCTCCTTATTTTTTGTAGTTTTGATCATGAAGGGATGTTGGATTTTGTCAAAAGTTTTCTCTGCATCTATTAATATGATCATATGGTCTTTGGTCTTACTTTTATTAATGTGCTGGGTCATGTTGTTTATTGACATATAGTAAACCAATATTGCATCGCTGGGATAAACCCTACTTGGTCATGATGAACAATAGTTTTTAAGATACTGATGTATCTGGTTGAGTAGAATTTTGTTCAATATCTTAGCATCAGTGTTCATCAGAGATACTGTTGTGAAGCTTTTTTTTCTTTTCTTTTTCTGTTGTATCCCTATATGGTTTTGATATCAGTGTAACATTAGCTTCGTAGAAGGTAGAAAGGAGTAGTCATGTATCTTCAATCTTTTGGAAGATTTTGAAAAGTGCAGGTATTAACTCTTCCTTGAAGTTTTTATAGAATTCATTTGTAACACATCTGGTCCAGGACTTCTATTATTGGTAAGGTTTTTGATAACTGTTTCAACTTTTTGGCTGTGATTGGCCTGTTTATATTTTCTAGTTCTTCTTTGTTTAATTTTGGAAGTTTGTGGATATCAAGGAACATATCAATTTCTTCCAGATTCTCTAGCTTGGTGGCATATAGTTGATCAGAGAAGCTTCACATGATATGTTGAATTTCTGTGGTGTCTGTTGTGATATTCATTTACCACCCTATTTGAGTCCCTTTTTTCTTTTGTGAATCTGGCTAAGGGTTTGTCAATTTTATTTACTCTTTCAAATAACAAATATTTAGCTTCACTGATCTTCTGTATGGTTCTCTTATTTTCAGTGTTATTTATTTCTGCCCTAATTTTAGTTATTTCAGTCCTCTTTTTCTTTAATTGTTGTAGTTGTTGTTATTGATGTCGCCATCATTGGATAGGACAGAGAGAAATGAGAGAGGAGGGGAAGACAGAGAGGGAGAGAGTTGCCTGTGAAGCAACTCCCATGAAGGTGGGGTACAATCAGGTTGTTTATTTGAGCTTTTTCTTGTTTCCTAGTTTGTGCATGTATGGCTATGAACTTCCCTTTCACTACTGCCTTAGCTATTTCCCAAATATTTTGATAGATTATGTCTTCATTTTCACTGGTTTCTTGAAACATTTTGATTTCTTCCTTAATTTCTTCTTTGACCTTGTGGTTACTAAGTAGTGCACTGAAGAGTTTCCTTGTTTTGTGACTTTTACTAATTTTTTGTTTATTGTTAAATGTTAATTTAATTCCCCTGTGGTCTGAGAAGAAGATTGGGATGCTTTTAATACTCTTGAATGTGTTGACACCATCGTTGTGGCCTAACATATGGTCTATCCTTATAATAACCTATGTGGCCTTGAATGGAATATATTCCAGTTTCTTAGGGTAAATGACTGAAAATATCCAGTTGCTTTAGCTTATCCATCTCTTAATTTCATTCCCTTTTTCCTTTTTAGTTCTATTCCTAGATTATCTGTCAAGTTGACAGAGTGGGGTGTTAAAGTTCCCTACTATTACTCTATTGCTGTTAATAGATTGCCATAACACTTTCAGTAGATATTTGATGTATTTAGATGGTCTGTCATTGGATGCACACATTTTAATAATCATTAAGTCTTCTTGGTTGACTGATATTCAGAGCATTAAGTAATGTTCATCTCTATCTTTTTTAAAAATTTTATTTATTTTAAGGTCTATCATGTCAGATATGAGGATAGCTGTTCCTGCCCTTTTTGTGGTCCATTTTTATGATAACTTTCTACACTTTTACTTTGTGTCTGTGTTCATCTTGTTGTATTAAGTGGGTTTCCTGCATATAACATGTTTGGGTTGTGTTTTCTGATCTATCTTCCTACTCTGTGCCTCTTCATAGGTGAATTCAGGCCATTGACATTTACTGATATTATAGAGTGAAGATATTTTAATGCCTTTATTATAGATTTTTAGAGTGTTTTGATATATGGAATAATTACTGTGGTCTGACTTTTTATAAGAGATGTTTCAGAACTTTTTACAGGGCAGGCTTGGTGATTGTTGATTCTTTCAACTGTTGCTTGTCTAAGAAGGTTTTTATGCCTCCATCTACTCTGAATGACAGTCTAGCAGGATACAGAAGCCATGGTTAAAAGTCTTTCTCATTTAACACTTTATAGATATCTTGCCATTCCCTTCTGGCCATTAGTGTTTGTGTGGAGAAATCTGCTGCCAATATTATGGGCTTTCTTCTGTAGGTGACTCTTTTTCTCTTGAAGCACTCAGTATCCTTATTTCTTTTGATTGTTAACTATGATGTGCCTTGGTGTCTTTAGTTCTGGTTTAATTCTGTTTTAGACTCTCTGGGCAATTCTGTTTTAGGCTCTCCAGGACTCTTGAACCTTCATTTCCTTTGTGTTGTTTTGAGTAGAGAAATTTTCGGTTATTATGTCCTATGAAATATTTTCTTTCCCTCTCTCTCTTTTTTCCTCTGATAAGCCAGTAATTTTTATATTATTTCTTTTGTAGTAATCCCAAATATCTCTTTCTTTGTTTTTAGTATCTCTTAATCTCATTTTAGTTCTCTCACTTCTTTCTTAGTTTTCTCTAACTCATCCTCAATCTTGATAATTCTGTTTTTTGTTTTTTTTTTGCTTTATTCTGCTCTCTCTCCCCTCTGCTGTTTTCTGTAGTTCAACTGTTTTTTTAACCTGTTCTAATACTTTATTAGCTTATTCAGCTATTTGTGCTCTTACCTCAACTATTTCAGATTCCTAATTACCTGGAGACAATTAGCATTTCTTTTCAGTGTCTTATTTGCTGTTTCCCTGTTTTTGATTATATTACTTTCAAAAGCTTTCATCACTCCTATAACTATTGCACCAGTTAGTGCTTGTTTATTGTTCTCATTCTTATGTGCTTCTACCTTTTGGGGACTTTTATCTGGACTTTTTCTATAGTTCATTTCCCCTTTTTCTTCTCAGTTTAACCATTATATTTGGTGTGTTATGGGCCCCCTTCCTCACTACTTTTCAATCAACTGATCACAATTTATGGATTGAATTATATTGAAATAAAGTACTTAGGAGTTCATAGTTGCAAATCTTTATAGTTGTTTCAATGTTATCTCAACCCCTGAGGTGAAGCACAGTGACTGTTAAACCTTGATTGCTATGTTCTTTATCTTCTCTGCAGGTTTTGGGAGCCTGATGGCTTGTTAACTACAGTAGATATTTAGTCTAATCAGAAAAAGCCAGATGGGGGATAGATAAGGCAATGGTTATTCAGGAAGACTCTCAAACTCTGAGAGTTCAAAGTCCTATGTGCAACCCCCCTCCCACTCCAACACCAGCCAGAGCCAAGCCAAGCAGAACTCTTTTGGCCCTGTGAGCTTCTGAGTAAATCCTGTTTGCATTTATTCAGTTCTGAGTCAATTCTGTTTCCTAAATTATTAGGAAAACAATGAGTAAAAGCTCTACTATATTTCCATTCCTCAATACCACCAGGAGTATAGATTTTCTCTTATGTCACTAGGTCAGTTCTTTGCCCCCATATAGGGTTTCCCTGATGATGTTCTAGCCTCTGAGGGGCAGCAGCAATGGAGACTCATAGTTGTAAATTGGTGTGTTTTAGGTGATTTTCTCTTTCTTTCAGTAGTCTTTTTGTTGATAAAACTCAGACCAGAGGTGGTGCATCAACTGAAAAACTTCCATACTGGTACCAGCCTCTCCTGAGTATGTGTATTTTAGCCCTAGGAATCTCTCCTTAAGCCCTTCTTTGTCTATGAGCCACGTATATTTGCACTCATTCCTGGCTTGGATAGCTCTGGAAGTAATCCTCTTACCTTGTTGTATTCTCAGGAGATCTTCTTTGCTATTCCTAGTTGATTGAGGAAAACAAAATGCAGCTGATGCCACTCAATAGCCACTCCTCCAGAAGTCCCAAAATTATCAATTATCAACATGGCTTATATATATATGTTGAGTGCACATGGTGCAGAGCACAAGGACCAGCATAGGGATCCCAGTTCAAGCCCCTGGCTCCACACCTATAGGGGAGTCACTTCACAGGAGGTGAAGCAGGTCTGCAGGTGTCTGTCTTTCTCTCCTCCTCTCTCTCAGTCTTCCTCTCCTCTCTCCATTTCTCTCTGTCCTGTCAAGAAACAAATTACATCAACAATAACAATAATAACCACAACAAGGCTACAAGAACAAGGGCAACAAAAGGGGGGAAAATGACCTCCAGGAGCAGTGGAATCATGCTGCAGGCACTGAGCCCCAACAATAACCCTGGAGGCAAAAAAAGTCAAAGAACACAGCTCTTTAAATAACACAACAGCAATTCAACCTACACTATGTAAAGTCAAAGCACATTCTTCTGTAATAGCATATAGTATTCTTGATTGTTCTTTCTTCCTGACCCCAAAGAAACAGTAGCTGTGCAGATTGGATAGGAACCTAAAAAGTCATAGGAAATCATAGAAACTATCATGCACATCCACATTCACACCACATGTACTCAAATTTAACTAAATAATACTATTTATAACATACATATATTCTTATGAATGTATATAAATGTGTGTGAGTGTGTATATACAACAAAAGGTGAAATGTTTGTGAAATGAATGATCACATAATTGAAAAAATGGCCAAAATATTGCTCAGTTTGTTTACTATTTATATCAGATTCAGAAGAAATTTAGCAAGGACAATTTACCGATATCAATTTCATACTTACAAATTCTCATCAGTACATAGAAGTCAAGCAATGCAACATAAATAAATACTATTGAAAAATATTTTAGACATTGTGCTTTGGGATGGTATGGTATATTGAATATCTTATCAAAATAACACCCTTAATATAACCACTATGGTATATGCATTCAAAGAAGGTTGGGCCATTTAGTATGCAGAAATGAAATAGCAATGTATCAACCTGGAAGGGATTAAAAATGTAGCCTTCCTTTTAGATTATTTACAAAATTAATGCCAATTAAATTTAAAAGGCAGATTATTGGGAGTTGGGAGGTGGCGCAGCGGGTTAAGTGCACTTGGCGCAAAGTGCAGAAACCAGCAAAGGGATCCTGGTTTGAGCCCCTGGCTCCCCACATGCAAGGGAGTCACTTCACAGGTGGTGAAGCAGGTCTGCAGGTGTCTATCTTTCTCTCCCTCTCTCTGTCTTCCCCTCCTCTCTCCATTTCTCTCTGTCCTATCCAACAATGATGACAACAATTGCAACAACAATAATAACTACAACAACAATAAAAAGACAACAAGGGCAACAAAAGGGAAACATAAATAAATAAAAATTTAAAAAAGCAAAAAAAAAAGAGAGAGAATTTCCTACAGTACTATAAGAGAACATAAATAGGTAGCTAGTATTTCAACATATACATTTATGGATACATCACTCAGTTTAGTACTAGTAAATACCAGATAAATAATTCATCTTCAAGAAAAAGTCATGTTCTGTGTATATGATTTGAGTTTTGTCTCCATTATTTCAGAGAAAAAAAATTAGTCTACCAAAATCAATATGAAGTCCATCGTCTTTTCAGAGAAATTCCCTTCTTCATTGTCTACCATAAGGAGAATGAGAACTTTCTTGAACAGGAGTGGTAAAAGTTACCTCTTCTCTGTGCCATTTCAACCTCTGACCTCTTCAGAGATTATCTTGGTAGGATGCCTGGAGAGGTTGACTTTGAATGATGTGACCTTCAACACTTCATTCAACAAGAAACATAAAATGGATCAGTTTCAGTAGTTTCAGGTGAACTTAACTCATCTATCAGGAAAGTGCACACACACACACACACACACACCACACCACACTTTAACATGAAAAACAATCTTACTAAATATGTTTAGTTTTTCCTTTAAATTTATAGTAGTTTAATTTGAATGAATGATTTCTGGATTACTCACTATCAACTAGCTAATTACTAGAAAAAGTTACCTGGCTTTCATCGTATTTGAATGAGAGGATAGGTTTTACTTAGGAAATATTTGAATGGCAAACTTAATTTTCAAAAGCACTGTTTTATTAAATATTGTAGAAGTTACTTTAATGATTTTTTAAAAACAGTCCAATGTATTGCTTGTATACACATCTGTGTTTTTAAAAATGATTCAAATTATGATGAGGTTTTTTTCAATTTGATTGCTAGTATTTACACCATAGAGTAGAATTCTCTGATTGTTGATGTATTATCTTTCTACTTGATACAAAATAGGTTTAAAAAACCTTTAATTTTATAACAAAGTTATATTTTACTTTATTTTTCTTCTTTCTGATAATAGATATTTATATATATATGTACATATATACATTATTTTAGCACTGATATTATCTCTCTTCCCTTTCTTTTGAAACGAAAGCTAACCTAGATACCCCATTCTTATTTATTTATTTACTGGATGAAGATAGGCAGCAATCAAAAGAGAAGGGAGAGAAAGAGTGAGAGAGAGGAAGAGAGATGCCTGCAGCACTGCTTTACCTCTTGTGAAGCTTCCTCCATTCAAGTGGGTATGAGATATTTGAATGCTGAGGTATGCACAATATAAGGGGTATATTCAATTGAGACTGCCATACCACGTCTGCTCACCTCCTCCTCATTCATCTTTTTTTGTCTTCTTTTATTTTTTCTTTTCTTTTTTAAATTCATTTTTATATAACAGAATTATATGTCCACCTGCATAACAGATGTCAAACTCAGGAAAAAACTAATAAAGTCATGGGCCCTTTGGAATGTAACTAAAATAGACCTACTAGCTATCTCCAAACGGAGACCCCAAATCTTCATCTGCAATATTCCAGCCTTTAGGTTCATAATTAGTCAACAATTTGCATGACTTTATATGTTAACTTGTTTTCAGCCACAAGGTTCTAGATGCTACCATGATGCCAACCGGACTTCCCTGGACAGATGACCCCGCCAATGTGTCCTGGAGCTCTGCTACCTCAAAGCCCTGCCCCACTAGTGAAAGAGAGAGACAGGCTAAGAGTATGGATCGACCTGTCAATGCCCATGTTCAGTGAAGAAGCAATAACAGAAGCCAAACCTTCCACTTTCTATACCCCAAAATGACCCTGGGTCCATACTCCCAGAGGGATAAAGAATAGGAAAGCTATCAGGAGAGGGGATGGGATACACAGTTCTGGTGGTGGAAATTGTGTAGAGTTGTACCCCTCTTATACTATGGTTTTTGTCAGTGTTTCTTTTTTTATAAATAAAAATTAAAAAAAAAAAAAAAGAAAAACAAGATCAGAAGAGAAAACAATAAGCAGAACTTGGACTAGAGTTGGTGTATTGCACCAAAGTAAAAGACTCTGGCCTGGGTGGAGGGTGGAGAATACGAGTCTTGGTAAAGGATGACAGAGGACCTAGTGGGGGTTGTATTGTTATGTGGAAAACAGAAATGTTGTGCATGTACAAACTATTATATTTACTGTTGAGTATAAAACATTAATCCCCAAATAAAGGGGAAAATTTAAAAAACAGTCTTGGTCTTGTCTCTCATATTTACTTTCTGGAATTCTACCAAAGTCATAAAGACTACGTCAAATTAACCTTGATAATAATTTATTACTTCATTTCTATATATTTCCTGTCCTGAACAACACACTATCTTTTCTGCTTTCTTAGCCTCAATGTAGATAATATATACTGGCTACTATTTTATCTATTTTGTCATTAGCTATATCAATTCTATTAACTCAAAAATGTATACATTAATGACCTTTTTAATACCTGCTATTTTTATGTGCCTGCTAATATTTTGCTGTTGTCAAACAGAAGGCAAAAGACCATTTTTATTATTATTGCTGTTATTTTACCATAATTTCTAGTTAGTAATTATAAAAATAAAAATTAATTATTTTATTTTTTATTTATAAAAAGGAAACACTGGCAAAAAACATCAGCTAAGTAGGGTACAACTCCACCCAATTCCCACCACCAGAACTCCATATCCCAACCCCTCCCCTGGTAGCTTTCCTATTCTTTATCCCTCTGGGAGTATTATAGGTACTAGAGAGTGAGCATTAATATCTGGTCATCACAGCATATTTTCAAATGAGATTTTTGAAAAAGAAGCTGAAAATCCTTATGAGAAACAGTGGAATTAGATTATCACAATTTTTTTTCAGTTGCTGTATACAAAATTTTGGTTGCACAAAGTATTAAGTAACATTTAGCTCTTTTTGAGTTTCCTTGGTATCAGACTAGGTAATGATAATAATTCATATGTGACTTTCAAAAAATAGCTAAATATGAAACTAAACTAAGGTAAATTTACAAATTATATGCCATTCTTTGTGTGTGTTGCTGCTGTGTGTTATGATTTTCTATGTCGAACTCACATGAATTCTCTATTGAATTTGTGGGCATAAAAATCAGTTCTCTCCAGGGTCGGGCTGTTGCATAGTGGGTCAAGTGAACGTGGGTCAAAGCGCAAGAACCAGAGTAGGAGCCCCGGATCCCTACCTGCAGGAGAGTCGCTTCACAGGTAGTGAAGCAGGTCTGTGGGTGTCTGTTTTTCTCTCTCCCTCTCTGTCTTCCCATCCTCTCTCCATTTCTTTCTGTCTTATCCAGCAACAAACGACATCAACAGTAACAATAATAACCACAACAAGGCTTCGACAACAAGGGCAACAAAAAAAGGGGGGAAATGGCCTCCAGGAGCAGTGGATTCATAGTGGAGGCACTGAGCCCCAGCAATAACCCTGGAGGCAAAAAAAAAAAAAAAAAAAATCTCTCATTTGAAAGAAGAAAGTATGTAAAATTTTTGCTCCTTTTGCTCCAGTTTCTCTACTTAAAATAGTTCCCAGTACAGAACATTTTCTTTCTAATTTTTCTTCTCAACCAGCTGCCTAAATAGCGACATTTTTCCCTTGCTATCATTTTTTGAATTATCTAGTCTTAAAATATCTCATGACTGACTATGGGATGTATAGATTAATCTAGAGATATCTCTGTCTCTGAAACTATTACTACATTGTAATGAATATTTTTATATGCAAAGTGAAACAGGAGGCTGAAAAATATAGACCTGAAGACAACTTTTATGAGCCCTAGTTCAAAAATTACCTTTAGGGGGTCAGGCAGTGGCATACCCAGTTAAGCACACATTGTACTAAGAGCAAGGTGTGCTCAAGGATCTGGGTTCGAGCCCCTGGCTCTCCTACTGCAGAGGTGACGCTTTACAAGTGCTTAAGTAGGTCTGCAGGTGTCTTATCTTTCCCTCTCCCTCTATTTATCCTTCTCTCTCAATGTATCTCTTTCCTATCCAGTAAAATGGAAATATATATATATATTTTTTCTTTTTTTTTTTTATTAAAGAAAGGATTAATTAACAAAACCATAGGGTAGGAGGGGTACAACTCCACACAATTCCCACCGCCCAATCTCCATATCCCACCCCCTCCCCCGATAGCTTTCCCATTCTCTATCCCTCTGGGAGCATGGACCCAGGGTCATTGAGGGTTGCAGAAGGTAGAAGGTCTGGCTTCTGTAATTGCTTCCTCGCTGAACATGGGCGTTGACTGGTCGGTCCATACTCCCAGTCTGCCTCTCTCTTTCCCTAGTAGGATGGGTCTCTGGGGAAGCTGAGCTCCAGGACACATTGGTGGTGTCTTCAATCCAGGGAAGTCTGGCCGGCATCCTGATGACACCTGGAACCTGGTAACTGAAAAGAGAGTTAACATACAAAGCCAAACAAATTGTTGAACAATCATGGACCCAAAGCTTGGAAAAGTGGAGAGGAAGTATTAGGGAGGTACTCACTGCAAACTCTAGTATACTTCTGCTTTCTTACTTTGGTGCCATACTCCAAACTCAGTCAATTTCTGCTTTGCGTTTCTACTTCTTTTTTTTTTTTTACATGCATAACATTCCCCAGATTCCCATTTAGCAATACAACCCCCACTATTTCATTCATCATTTTTCATGGACCTGTATTCTTCCCACCCACCCACCCACCCCAGAGTCTTTTACTTTGGTGTAATACTCCAATTCCATTTCAGGTTCGACTTGTGTTTTCTTTTCTAATCTTGTTTTTCAACTTCGGCCTGAGAGTGAGATCATCCCATATTCATCCTTCTGTTTCTGACTTATTTCACTCAACATGATTTTTTCAAGGTCCATCCAAGATCGGCTGAAAACGGTGAAGTCACCATTTTTTACAGCTGAGTAGTATTCCATTGTGTATATATACCACAACTTGCTCAGCCACTCATCTGTTGTTGGACACCTGGGTTGCTTCCAGGTTTTGGCTATTACAAATTGTGCTGCCAAGAACATATGTGTACACAGATCTTTTTGGATGGATGTGTTGGGTTCCTTAGGATATATCCCCAGGAGGGGAATTGCAGGGTCATAGGGTAGGTCCATTTCTAGCCTTGTGAGAGTTCTCCAGACTGTTCTCCACAGAGGTTGGACCAATTGACATTCCCACCAGCAGTGCAGGAGAGTTCCTTTGACCCCACACCCTCTCCAGCATTTGCTGCTGTTACCTTTCCTGATGTGTGACATTCTCACAGGAGTGAAGTGATATATCATTGTTGTCTTGATTTGCATTTCTCTGACAATCAGAGACTTGGAGCATTTTTTCATGTGTTTCTCGGCCTTTTGGATCTCTTCTGTGGTGAATATTCTGTCCAATTCCTCCCCCCATTTTTGGATGGGGTTATTTGTTGTCTTGTTGTTGAGTCTGGTAAGCTCTTTATATATGTTGGTTGAAGACACAAGCTATCAAAATATTTGGGACACAGCTAAAGCAGTCCTAAGAGGGAAGTTCATAGCTATACAAGCACACATTAGGAAACAAGAAAAGGCACAAATAAACAGCCTGATTGCACATCTTAAAGACCTAGAAGAAGAACAACAAAGGAACCCTAAAGCAACCAGAAGGACAGAAATTACTAAAGTTAGGGCAGAAATAAATAACATTGAGAATAGGAAAACCATACAAAAGATCAATGAAAGTAAATGTTGGTTCTTCGAAAGAGTAAACAAAATTGACAAACCTTTAGCCAGACTCACAAAACAAAAAAGGGAGAAGACCCAAATAAATCGGATACTCAATGGTGAAAAACTGGAAGCATTTCCCCTCAGATCAGGTACTAGACAGGGCTGCCAACTATCACCATTACTATTCAACATAGTGTTGGAAGTTCTTGCCATAGCAATCAGGCAGGAGCAAGGAATTAAAGGAATACAGATTGGAAGAGAAGAAGTCAAACTCTCCTTATTTGCAGATGACATGATAGTATACATGGAAAAACCTAAGGAATCTAGCAAGAAGCTTTTGGAAATCATCAGGCAATACAGTAATGTGTCAGGCTATAAAATTAACATTCAAAAGTCAGTGGCATTCCTCTATGCAAACACTAAGTTAGAAGAAATTGAAATCCAGAAATCAGTTCCTTTTTCTATAGCAACAAAAACAATAAAATATCTAGGAGTAAACCTAACCAAAGAAGTGAAAGACTTGTATACTGAAAATTATGAGTCACTACTCAAAGAAATTAAAAAAGACACAAGGAAGTGGAAAGATATTCCATGCTCATGGGTTGGAAGAATTAACATCATCAAAATGAATATATTACCCAGAGCCATCTACAAATTTAATGCTATCCCCATCAAGATCCCAAGCACATTTTTTAGGAGAATAGAACAAATGCTACAAATGTTTATCTGGAACCAGAAAAGACCTAGAATTCCCAAAACAATCTTGAGAAAAAAGAACAGAACCGGAGGCATCACACTACCAGATCTCAAACTATATTATAGGGCCATTGTCATCAAAACTGCTTGGTACTGGAACATGAACAGACACACTGACCAGTGGAATAGAATTGAGAGCTCAGAAATGAGGCCCCACACCTATGGACATCTAATCTTTGACAAAGGGGCCCAGACTATTATATGGGGGAAGCAGAGTCTCTTCAACAAATGGTGTTGGAAACAATGGGTTGAAACATGCAGAAGAATGAAGCTGAATCACTGTATTTCACCAAATACAAAAGTAAATTCCAAGTGGATCAAGGACTTGGATGTTAGACCAGAAACTATCAGATACTTAGAGGAAAATATTGGAAGAACTTTTTTCCGCATAAATTTTAAAGACATTTTCAATGAAACGAATCCAATTACAAGGAAGACTAAGGCAAGTATAAACCTATGGGACTACATCAAATTAAAAAGCTTCTTCATAGCAAAAGAAACCACTACCCAAATCAAGAGACCCCTCACAGAATGGGAGAAGATCTTTACGTGCCATACATCAGATAAGAGTTTAATAACATATATATATGCTAGTAGTAGTGTATTTCTAGTACTAGGCTGAGCCCCAGTGATAATCCTGGAAGAAAAAAAAATTAACATGATAGCAAACATATATTTGAGGCATTATCTGATACATTAAAATTAGTAACCCGTTACTTTTATCTTTTAAAACATATATAAAAAGTTACTATATTTTACTTATTGAATAGAAAGTATGTCTTCACTCATTATCTATATTTTCGAGTATACGGAAATGAAAATTGTTTTTTTTTCCAATTAACCTAACTCTTGAAAGGTTATATTATTTTAGTATATAGAAATGTCCCATCTATTCACTGCCTCTTCTGAGATGATTGTACATCAATTAATTAATTGTGCAGCTTGCCTGTTTCTTGTGGGAGGAGTATAGTTCTTCATCTAGTTAATTTTGCTTTGACCAATAAAATAGGAGCAAAATGGACAGATGTCAGGTCCAGCAGATGCTTTAATAGTCATTGCATATAGCTGTATGTTACTTGCTTCTGCCTTTGCTATGGAAGAATATTATGTACTTTTTATCCTTGTAGACTTTTTTCCAGAATGAGGAAAGAAGTAGAGCCACAGTTCTGATTCAGAAAATCTGCCTCTATTAACACAGACTAAGTAGAACTACATATTGGTTATCTGATGAGTATTCTATAATAGAGAATGTAACTCTGCTATTTAAGTTACTGAGATTTGGGATCATCTGAGTAGTGCAAAAAGCTTACATATTATGTGCCTGTTATTCGATAGCTATGAAATCTTCACTGTTCAAGACCTGAGTGTCAGGCATTAAGCCAGCTCTCCCTGCTTCACCCTGCATTGCTGATACTATGGCCTATTTACATAATCATTGTTTTGCCTAAAAAATCCCCACCCATTCCATTCCTTTGATCTGTCTTCTTCTAGTCCCACTCTGCCTGCAGGGTAACATTAATCCCACCAGTTAAAACCATCGCAACAGTTGCTAAGGAAGTTTATACCTTCCCAGCCCATTTTTGCATTTCTCCACCCCTTTCCTAGCCATTTCTGTTTCCGACTTGCCACTTCTGGTTCTATCCTATAAAAGCATTGTCTCTCTGATCAATAAAGACATTTGCATTACTACTCCACCACGAGTTCAAGACTCTCCTGTGTCTCTGAGTGAGTAACAGACCAGGCTTGCTCCAGTTGAGTTCTCTCCAAACCAGAGAGTACGCTCCCGAGAAGAGGCATTCCCAGGCTAGCCAGGCACCTGACAAGAAAATGAACTGGGATTCAGGACAACCAAGTCTAGTATATATTGATGAATTTGTCTCTGTTTACTTTTTACTTTATTTAAAAAAACTCAGTCAATTGTGTTTCTAGACTTATTTTACTTTAAAGTGCCCTAAGAAACTTTCTATTATTATTATTAATTATTATTATTATTATAGGAAAGAGAGATGCCTATGACACTGCTTCAACACTCATAAAGATTCCTCTCTCTCTACTGATAGAGACTAGAGGTTTTAACCTAGTTCATTCTACATGGTAATGTGAGTGCTCAACCAGGTGTACTGCACTTAGCTCCTGTACACCTACTCTGATTCCAGTGCCACAGTGTTTTGATTACTGTGGCATGAGAGTATAGTTTAAGTTAGAGGAGCATGATGCTTCCATTCTTGAAGATTTTTTTCCTCCAATATTGTTTTGACAAGCAGAATTTTTCCATAATTCAAAGTAGATTTTATAATTATTTACTCTGTTTTCTAAAACATTGGCTTGTACATTTTTATTTACTTCATTTCTTTTTTATTTAGTTTTGATAGAGACAGAGAAAAATGTAGAGGTCAAGGGTTGGTAAGGAGGGAGAGAGAGAGAGACATTGGAAGCACTGTTTCACCATTCGTGGAGCTTCCCCCTGAAGGTGGGAGGACAAGGGGCTTGAGCCTGCATCCTTGTGCACTGTAGTGTGTGTTGTCAGTCAGGGGCACCACCACCCAGCCCTAGCATTCTTTATTTCTCTAAAGAGTACTATTTAACTTTTGACAGGATTATACTGAATCTCTGTAGTGTTTCAGGTAGAAACTGTTCTATGACTGATTTTTGTTTCAGTTAATTATTTGTCTGTTCTTGTTAGGGCTTCATTTATACAAGCTGACTTTTTTTTCCCAGATAGCAAAAGGAACAGAGGAAGGAAGGGATAGATGCCATAGCACCTAAGCTTCCCTCAAAGTGTGAGGTCACAAAGCAGACACTTTTCCTGTTAAGTTGCTCTATTTGCCCAGTATGGTAATTTTGGCAATGTTAGTCATTCTAATCAAGAACATGGAATATTTCTCCATGTAACCTAACCACCTACATTAGGAGCACAACAAAACAATCAGAATCAACCAGATTAAAAGTGATATAATAAACATATGACATAACTAAATAGAAAATATAAAAAATAAAAGTGGAAATTAGTTCTTAGTAAAGTTCTATAAAATTTATATTTTTTATAATACTGATAAAAAAGATAATTATAATATTCTAGATGGCAAGGGGTATTATAGATGCTAAAAATCCAAAAGGATAATAAGGGCATATTGAAATATACTTTATGTATGTAACTGTGACAACTTACACAAAATGAACTCATTTTTCAGAAATGGAACAATCAATACGAAATAAATCTAAAAGCCTCACAAAGATGGCAGAAATTTAATTTGTAATTAAAAAATTTCTGGAAGTCCGGTGGTAGCGCAGTGGGTTAAGCACACATGGAGCAAAGCACAAGGAACAGCGTAAGGATCCCGGTTCCAGCCCCAGCTCCCCACCTGCAGGGGAGTTGCTTCACAAGCAGTGAAGCAGGTCTGCAGGTGTCTATCTTTTTCTTCCCCTGTCTTCCTCTCCTCTCTCCATTTCTTTCTGTCCTATACAACAACAACAAAGACTTCAATAGTAACTGCAACAATAAAACAACAAGAGCAACAAAAGGGAATAATAATAATAATAAAGATAGTAAAACAATAAAATTCCAAACAATGAGTTTCAAAGTCAGATGTGTCACTGTAAAATTCTAAATATATTACAGAAAGAACTTACACCAAATGCTACAAAATTTCTTATACATGAAGGGGGAAGAAGAGTAGGAGGAGAAGGAGGAGAACGGGAAGGGGAGGGGGAGGTGGTGAGGTAGGGTGGGTTGGGGAAGGAGTTAAAGGTAGAGGAGGAGGAGGAGAAGGAAATTCTTCCTATGTCCTTTATGTAACTTTAGAGTTACCCTTGTAACAAAGACAGACAAGAAACAAAAATCCCACCCAAATAAAGGTGAAGAAAGGAGAAGCTAAAAGCCAATAGTTTTCATATATGTATATATATATATACACACACAAAAAGAATCCTTAAAATACTGGTAAATATTATCTGTCAGAATACAAAACTAATTTGCACCACAATTTTGTTGCATTCTCTTTCTTGTCAGTCTTGGAAAAAGACAATATAATCTGCTTTATTAACAAAGAAGAAAACTCACATGATTATATATCATCCAATAAAAATCAAAGAATTCCACAGGCATTTATAAAGCAAACTCTCAGAGAAGTTAGAATTGAAGAAACTTTCCCAAACTGTTATTATAACTAATGTGAAAGTCTGAATAGGTTCCTTCTAAGATAGGGAGTATGGCAAAGATGTTATATGTTCATATCGAAGTTCTAGCAAGGAGAGGAGCTTGGGTGTCTGGGACAGGAACTTAGAAACTCAGTGCTTAAGGAAGAAGAGTTCAGTGATAAATGTGGTGTGAAACACCTATCACAGGGAAATAAGGAACAGTAATCATGTGACAATACTTGGCTTGTAGATAACTATTTCTGTGATTTTTATGCTACCATGATGTCAACCGGACTTCCCAGGGCAGATGACCCCACCATGTGTCCTAGAGACCCTCTTCCCCAGAGCCCTGCCCCACTAGGGAAAGAGAGAGGCAGGCTGGGAGTATGGATCCACCTACCAATGCCCATGTTCAGGGGGGTAGCAATTACAGAAGCCAGACCTTCCACCTTCTGCACCTTCCACCTTCTGCACCCCATGTTAACCGTGGGTCCATCTCCCACAGGGATAAAGAATAGGAAAGCTATCAGGAGAAGGGATGGGTATACAGGGTTCTGGTGGTAGGAGTTGTGTGGAGTTGTATCCCTCTTATCCTACGTTTTTTGTCAGTGTTTCCTTTTTATAAATAAAAAAATAAAATAAAATATGCATTCAACGGACACTTATCAGCATAGTGAAAAAACAACTCACAGAATAGCTGAGAATATATATAATTATTTTTAATAAAGAATAATTATAATTTATTGGTAAGTTCTTAAAAAATAACAGAAAAATCTGATCACAAGTAGACAAAGTTCTTAAAAAGACTTTTCTATAAGGAGGATATATGACTGGCTAATAAGCACATTAAAAAAACACATGCACACATTGATTATCAAAGTAGGTACATTGCAACCAAACAGTAAGATATAGCCTCACAACTATTGGGCCAGCTACTAATTAAAAAAATAAATAAAATACAAAAGCAAATAACAAGAGCTGGAAAGAACTTAGAAAACTTGGAACTTTGAACAATGTTGTGAATATAAAATGATACTCTACTGTGGGAACCAATATGGTAGCTCCTCAAAAAATGAAAATAAAAAATCTTGACCCATGAAAATAAAATACAAAAACTATGGGGGGGGGATCTTCAAGATTAAACACAAAAACAAAAAACAAAAAACAATAACAACAAAAACAGAAGCAGAAATAACACTGCTGCTTAAATGTCCACACAGAAATCTTAAGGATTCTAAAATGCGTTCTGTAGGAACACTTTATTTTTACTTTTTGATCTCATTCCAATGGGTTTAATGAAAAAGTGGGACAAAAGTGCTTCTGGTAGAATATACAGTATTTCTGAGTTTTTTTTTTCTTTTTCCTTTTCCAGCTAATTATCTCTCAGCTCTAGTTATTGACAACGACTGGGATCATATCTACAACTCTTTCCATGCATGTCTTGTGCACATTTTTATCTTCCTGGCCCTGTCTGCAGAGTTTTCAATTATGTGTGCCTGCTTCTTCTCTTCAAATATGCAAACACATTTGAGATAGGATGTGTGGTGATATATGATAGATTTCTTAGACTTTTCCATTGTTGTTTAAGGTTGTACCAGGGTCAAGCCTCAAAGTGACTTCCCTAGTTGCTTAAGAAAAAAGAAAAAGAAAACGTAGAGAAGAAAAAGAAGACTGGATTGAATGGATTCAAGGGAATTTATAAACACATTCAGAGATCAATTTCTTAACAAAGTGAATGACTACCTACCCTCTGAGGAGTATATAGAAATACTGAACTGTAGTTTGGGATTTGAACAAATTCTGTATTCTAAGCCTGTTTATAATCAGTTCTAGTATTTGTTTTTACACTATCATCATCATCATTTTACCAGATCACTGTTCAACTCTGGTTTATGGTGGTGCTGGGAATTAAACCTGGGAGCATCAGGAATGAAAACTGTTTTGAATAAAAATAATTTGAATAAAATAATAATTTTGAATAAAAGCTATGATGTCTGCTCAGCTATTTTATTATTTTATTTTATTTTTAGTAGAGCACTGCTTAGCTCTGGTTTATGGTAGTGCCAAGGATTGAACCTGGGAACTTGGTGCCTCAGGTATGAGTCTTTTTGGAGGTCCCAGTGCATGATGGTGGAAAAGAACCTGAGTTTGGAATGAGAGCGCTTTTCAGACATCTATCATAGGAAGATGACAGATTGTACCTATATCAACAACTGTACTATAGATCATTAATACCTCAGGAAAGTGATAATAAAAGTGATAGTAAAAATAATAAAAATATTTAATCACTTTATTGGAGAAATACTGATTTACAAGATTGTGGTTATCATCAGTATATAATTTCATGTCCTCCCATGATAGGTCTGAGCACACCACACCCTCTACCAACTTGTTCTCATTATAAGTTTTACATAATAATGAATTATCTCTGCGTGCTCTTAAATATGCTATTGAGAATAATATAAGATTATAAAAATAAAACTTCTGAATATATTTATGTAAATCATACAAGTTCCCCACCTTTCTAAGGAAAACCTTCATCTTCTAACTTTGCCTCTGATAAAATGATTTAGTTCCCTTTATTTTGACTGCTTAGTTGTGTTGTGTACCTACAAGTGGAATTAGTATTCTTTTTTTTTTCAGCTAAGTATTACGTTAGGTCAGAGGTATACTGTGCAAATGAAACAATTATGTTATTGGCATCTGGATTTTTTTTTTTTTTACAAAACTGTACTACGAATCTGGAATTTCAATTTTCTCTCATTACAAATTTGAATTCAGACAGCAACTTAGATCTTTAGTAAGATTTTTATTTATCTGCTAATCAGAGTTAGAAATACCAGATTTCAAGCTCAGAGGAAAAATAAAAAAAACTAGTATAGCTACAGGCCCTTTGAAATATAATTAAAATATGCCTACTAGCTATCTACAAAATGGAGGACCGCCCAACACTTCAACTGCACTATTACAACTTTTAGGTCCATGATTATTCAACAATTTGTTTGGCTTTGTATATTAACTCTCTTTTCAGCCACCAGATTCCAGATGCTAGCATGATGCCGACCAGACTTCCCTGGACAGACAGCCCCACCAATGTGTCCTGGATCTCTGCTTCCCCAGAGCCCCTCCCCACTAGGGAAAGAGAGAGACAGGCTATGAGTATGGATCCAGCTGTCAATGCCCATGTTCAGCAGGGAAGCAATTACAGAAACCAGACCTTCAACCTTCTGCATCCCACAATTACCTTGGGTCCATACGCCTAGAGGGATAAAGAATAGGAAAGCTATCAGGGGAGAGGATGGGATATGAAGATTTGGTGGTGGGAATTGTGTGGAGTTTTACCCCTCTTATCCTATGGTTTTGTTAATGTCTCCTGTTTTAAATAAATAAAAAAAAGAAATCTTCCCTTTAATTTGTGTATCTATTAAGTATAAATCTAAAGTGTAAATTAAAGTATTTTGCATGCTATATCAATTCTTTAGGATAAATATGAAAACAATGCATATTTGAGTTAGATAATGTTCATATCAGTTGAAAGAATGATGACTTGTTAACTGAATTCTTTCTTGAATCTTAAACATCCTTTCTACTAGGAAATGTTTTAACAAAAAAAATGTTTTAGAATATTAATTAAAATATTTAAGTGAGGAGTAAACATTTCAAATATAAAATGGAAAATTTTAATAAATATTGGCAAAATATGGTCAAAATTTATCAAAATTTCTGTGTAGTATGTGCTATTTTTCTTGAAGTTAAAACATATTTATATATTTTAATAAAGCAATTTTCCAGAAATGAAGTTTCTTGAAAGCTTTTCCAAAGTGAGATTATTTACGACGACAATAGTTTTCATCAGTGTGGTATACAAATTTAGTAATAGAATGCTTGTGTTATTTATGTTTGTAAACACTTAAAGATGACATCATAAATATTAAAAAATGTATAGCACTAAAAGGTAGGTGAGATCTTCTACAAAGATAGAAAACAGAATTAACAGTTTTTGAAAGGGGATGCTCTAAGAAAGATTAAGATTTAACTTTCCTAAAATTGAAGAGATTATAGGAATCATTGTGACATAACATCAAGTTGTGTGTGTGTGTGTGTGTAACTTTTTTCTTATATGTATAGGAATAATTCCATTTTTATGTAAAGAAAAAGTATTTACTCAGTGGATACAAATGAGATAATAAAGTGCATAGCCTGCAACTGATATGCTAAATTATCCTTAACTTTCATTTGGAAAATGTGAAAGCTTATTTCCTAATACTATTAAGGCAAATTAAAAATAAAAGTAATGATCAATTCTAGTACATTTGTTCACTTACAGTCCTCTCAGTAAGGAAAACTGAGATTTCAGTGTTCAATTTTTTTAACAGGTTCTATATTTTTGAAGAAGCATTTGTGAATTAGTAAAACATTTTCATTGGAAGATCTTTACCCAACTTAAACATAAGTCATTAATCTGATTGTTGAATTCTGGAAAATAAGTGAAAGTAAGGATATGTTCACTTTTTCTTTTAGTTGTTTTTGTTAGACCTCCACATTATAGTCAGAAAATTAAATGTGAAAACTACTAAAACTAAATGACTGATAAGAATTACATCAATGTTTCACTGTTACTCCATTATATAAGCCCAAGATTATAAATGGAACAGACAGAAATCCAAACTAAAACTCAGTTTTGTCTCAGTTTCATATGTAGCTTTCAGGATTGGGGGCTTTATTTAAATTTTTAATAATTTTCTTCTTTTCCTATAATTTATTTCACCAGTAAGTAAATTTACCCCTCTTTTATTTTTTATCTTCATATTGAGTGTGCTAAAATACTCTCAGTCCAGACTTTTTAATGTCATTTATACTGAGCTTTAAAAAAAGAAAATCCTAACCTAAAACTAACTAGACCACCACTCTACTCTCGATTTATGTTTAAAGCTTGAAACAAAAAAGTTTGCATCTGTTACCCTTAAAGTCTATAATTAGTAATTGAACCACACAAAGAATAAACATGATGTCATGTCTAGACAACATGTAAATTAATATGAAAGCAATTGATTTACAAGCCCTATACTAATACAAATTAATCTGAATTAAGTTTAATCCCCAGTTATTAACTGATTAAGTGTTGTTGTTGGTATTAACCGAGTAGCGATTTCCATCTGTGAATTTTATGGACACAACTTAATCGTTGAACCGAGAAAAGTACAGCGGAGGTCTCATATAGCAATACTCTGACTACTTCTCACACAAAAGAGCTACAGAAGCCAATCTAAAGGATACAGTAGAAAAACACAAAGGAAGCTTTTCTTAACCATCATTATTAATGCTTGGCAAAAGGAGTATTTCAGGCATATTGACTCTAACTATGACAGGTACACCCTCCCTCTTAGAATTTGCATTCATCTATTCTGAAAGAGAATTTGCTGTTTCAGCAAATATAGAGTTAAAATTGCCAGTGTTTTCTCTCTCTCTCTTTTTTTTCTTTTTGCCAGAAATACAATGATTTAGTATGTAAAGGAAAACACACTACTGTTACCTACTGATCTGTGTAAAAGATGTCTGGGTTTGGGGGCAGCGATACTTCTAATTCTTCAGAGAAAATCAACAGGTAAGGTCTCTTCAACTAGAGTGGTTCATTATTATTTCAGTATCTCACATGTTTTCAAAGTGTTCGAAAATATATTTGTCCCGTTTACTTAAAAGATGTGTACACGTCTGTGAAAAAAAATGGTTCCTCAAGGTTTTTTTGTAGTATTGTTTTTATTTGATTTGCTTTATTAATTTTGAACTGATACTAGTTCTAGTGATTAGTTTTTGAGTACTAAACCCCAAGTAAGAATATCATCGGAAGATTAATAGAAAAATGCTGGTTTTAATATACTATTGTGTCTCCATAGTTGTTTCCATAACATTTTTTTTTCAGTTAATTGGATACTAAGAAAGAACCTAGAAAACTGTGAAAAGTACTTTAATGTTTTTATTGTGTAGTCATATTAGCTCTGTCAAAAAAAAAAAAAAAAAGCAGACACTCACACATACCATAATAATGCATGTTGGAACAAAATCCAGGAGTGTTTCCTGATGATAATATATATAAGCTTGATAATTAAAAAGTAGCTATGTTGTATCAAAAAGAGGGTCATTGTATTTATATAGACTCTTTTGTAGACATCTTACTCATTGTCATAATAACTGAGGCTGTCAGGACCATGCTCTATTCCTTGCATGAAGCCCTAAACAATTCTGACAGGCTGCAGCTCATTAAGGGACAGTCATTTTGTTGAAATGTCTATCAGCTTGCAGGGATGCACCAGGATGAATACGTCCAAAACAATAGGCCCATTTGTCAGAGCAGTAGCTTCTCTAATACATGATGAGACAATCAAGCCAAGCTGCCTTCAGCACAAAGACATAATTAATCAAATGGACAAATGGTTCAAAAATTGCTCTAGTAGATTCTGTAGTGGACAGGGGTTTCCATGGAAACATTGGCGTTTGCATCACAGTTAATGACCATTCTGTACAATGAAGCCTTCCCCTCTCTCCCTTCGCACACACTTCTTTCCTTCTTTCCTCCCTCTCTGCAATGCCTGCTCTTTCTATTCCCTCAACCACTACTTTAAAAAAAACAAAAAAACACCAAAACCCTAATGTGGAGAAAAACAAAAACAGAGAAGAGGAAATGTAAGAGATAACCTTGAGTATAATACTTCCCTATCAGACTACCCAAAAGTTCTGTTTCAACATTAGAACATTAGTGAAAATAATCATGAGCTTTATTGTGTTCTCAATACTTAAAAAAATATGTAGAAAACCACCAACTAATTACAAGTAATTACTATCAAGTAATTACACTGACTTCATTGGAGTATTTACAGATAGAACTTAGGTTAATGATTCAAATGCATTTGGGAAAAGAAATGTAACATATCTAAAATTCTAAAAAAAAACTATATATATATATATATATATATATATATATATATATATATATATTAACGGCTTGTGAAAAAGGAAAATTTCTCATTTATTTTTAGCCTCTGGAAAAAAGATCTGTAAGTGCTTCTCAAGCATGATTACTTTTCACTTGTTTGGTGCATCATTGATTAATATTTAATCATGCTAAGGATGTCTCCTACTTCGGCACCTAATAAAATGTATTCCTTATAGGGAACTAAATATTCTTCTTTAAATGCATTTCTTATCAATATACAAAGGTTTTTGAAATTTAAATCACTCCTCTTTACTTTCCTCCAAAGGTAGTATATCAAATATTCTTTCTGATCACCAAAACACTCTTTCAGAGGTGTTCTGACACTCAGCATAGGCTCATCCCAATAGTTGAGGCATCGTAGAAATGATTGTTTCATGCCTATTTGAAGGCCATGCATATTATTTGGAAAACAAACAAACAAACATTTTATAGTTTAGAAAACAGACTGTTGGATAATTTTTCAAACTATTTGCTTTCTGAAAAATTTTATCTTTCCCTTTTACTTTTTTAGTGCATGTATGAAAGTAGTTTATATATGTCTACATTTCTACATTAGATTGCTTTGGAATGTGCATTGAAGACAAGTCCTAATTACATTGTATCACTGTAATTTTTTGTATGCAGGAAGCCAAAGGAGATAACCATATTTTAGAGTGAAGACAATTTCCAAGGTACATAATGCAAGGGGAGTTAATGGTATTTTTAAAAATTTTATTAGTTATTTAATATTCATTTACAAAATTAAGGGGTCAGGTGGTGACGCACCTGGTTGAGCGTACATGTTAACAATGCATAAGGATCCGGGTTTGAGCCCCTGTCCCTATCTGCAGGGGGAAAGCTTTGCAAGTGGTAAAGCAGGGGTGCAAGTACTTATCTCTCTCCCTCTCTATCTCTCCCTTCCCTTTCAATTTATGGCTGTCTCTATCCAATAAATAAAGATAATAAAATACTTTAAAAATTATAAAATAACAGGGTTATAATTCTGCACTGTTCCCACCACCAGAGTTTTGTATGTCCATTCCTTCCATTGGGAGCTACAGTAGTTCTCCCAAGATTACAGATATGAGCTGCCTATCATTTCTATAACTATGTCTATATTCATACATATATATATACATATATATATGCCTTTTTTTTTCTTCTGTGGTTCTGCCCTTTCTTTCCTTCCCAATTAGATCCATACCTATTACTACTTTTGAGTGTCCTTCCTTTTTCCTTTTCTCTCCCTCTGGGTCCTGATGGAGTTAGAGTTCAAAGCCCTCTGGCTATCTTCCCCTAATATTTCTCCCCCTCTGGGAATATGGAACACATTATTTATGGGGTGTAGACAGTGGGAGTTCTGGCTTCTATAATTGCTTCTCTACTGAACATGGGTACTGACAGGTTGATCCATACCCCCAGCCTGTTTCTTTTCTTTTCTTTTCTTTTCTTTTCTTTTCTTTTCTTTTCTTTTCTTTTCTTTTCTTTTCTTTTCTCTTTTCTTTTCTTTTCTCTTCTCTTCTTTTCTTTTTTCTTTTCTTTCTTTCTTTCTTTCTTTCTTTCTTTCTTTCTTTTTATTTATAAAATGGAACCATTGACAAGATCATAGGATAAGAGGAATACATTTCCACACATTGCCCACCCCCAGAGCTCCATATCCAATCCCCTCCCTTGATAGCTTTCCTATTCTTTATCCCTCTGGGAGTATGGACCCAGGATCATTGTGGGGTACATGAGGTGGAAGATCTGGCTTCTGTAATTGCTTCTCCACTGAACATGGATTCACAAGTCCATCCATACTCCCAGCCTATCTCTCTCTTTCTCTAGTGGAACAGGGTTCTAGGGAGGTGGGGACCCACTCCAGCCTGTTTCTATCTTTCCCTAGTTAGGTAGAGCTCTGGAGAAGTGAGGTTCCAGGATGCACTGGTGAGGTAATCTGCCCAGAGACAATGGAATCATGTAGCATCTCCAATTTGGTGGCTGAAAGGCAGTAAGATATGGAAATGGATCTGGGTAGGCCTATGTGTTAGGAAAGATCTCACCAGATTAGAGGATTTGAGAGGATGGCATCTCAGGATTGTTGTTTTTGGTGACTATCAGCATTAACAATTCAGTTGAGGTTGACAGAGGCAGTATAATAGTGAGGGATTAGAGAGAAGAAATATAAAGTGGATGTCATTTTCCAGAACTGGAAATAAGTTTGTTATTGGCTCTAGGACTGTGAATACTTTAGTTAGTTTTGTGTATCAACTTGACAAAACTTCACAGAGAGATGGTCTGATAGTTCAGAGCATATCTGCAAGAATTTCTGGAATAGATTAGCACTAAATTGGGAGTATAAGTGAAGATCTGCCCTCCTCAGCACAAGTGGATAGAATTGAACCTCCTGGGGGCATAAATAGAACAAAAGAGGCAGAAGAGGAGCTAGTTTCCTTTTGGTTTGACCTGTGATGTCTGACTTCTCCTCCTCTTGGACATCCCTACCTGCTATTCTCAGTTACTCTGGTTTTCAACCTACAGTACTAAAACTGGAGGTTACACCTGAGGATTCCTTGATTCTAAGAACTTTGGACTTAAGACTGAATGATACTATTGGCATTTATGATTCTCCAACTTGGTAGAAGGTCATAGGCTGACTTCTGAGCCTTACAATTGTGTGAGCTGTAATAAATATTGAATACTTTCCTGTATCAGTCTCTCTTTCCAATAACTTATTTCCTCATTCTTTGTGTGTTTTGCTTCTATTGAGAAACCTAAATAACACAGAGAGAATTTTCATGTTCAGAAATAATTTACTATAGGGTTCATTCAAGTAGAGGAGAAGTGAATTATTTCTCAGTCTGAGCAAGAACCTACTGCCCCAGCTCACTTTGGGAGCCTGCCTTCGGAGAGCTTTGCAAAATCAAACCATAAGCATCTCAGTACTTAGCAAGATGAATGCAAACCTATTGATCTGTGCATTAAGTTGATGTCTCATGTGCTATCTTAGAGTCAGCTGTTATTGGACTCCTTAACTTAATATAAAATCATTGTTTTGTGAATATTTGGATATGCCCTTTCCCAAGGTATGAGGATAAGGAAGAAAGAATGAGAACATTCTGAGGACTTGCTAAGACAAAGGGAAGGGCAGAGATACAAGACTTGTGTTCAATGAAGCCATCTAGTAGGGGCTTAAACTAAGGTTTCTTTCTTTTTTTTTTTTTTTTTGATATTCTATTATTTTAGTTCAATAAAAGAGACAAAGAAACTGAAAGAGAGACAGAGAGAGCATAGATATAGAGCACTCCTCAAATCTTGTTTATGATGATGCTGGGGATTGAAGATGAAACCTCAGAGCGTCAGGCATGGAAATCTTTTGCATAATCATTATGCTGCCTCCTCAGTCCTAAAGGAAATATTTTTATGAGTGTTTTACAGAGTTATAAAATACACTTAGAAAAACTGTACAATGCATATATCTAATCTCTAACAACAAGCTCAGAAAGCATAACATTCCTAACATCCCAGAAGATTTCTAGCTTTTATCTGCTTATTACTACTCCTACAAAGTTAACCACTCTCTAGATTTCTAATACTTGAGCTTTATGTTGTCTGTTTAGAGGTATGAATTACAAACAATAAATTGTACACTAGATGCATATTCCTAGTTGAATTACTAATAAATACAAAATTAAGAAATTGATGACTAAAAGTACAAAAGAGAAAATGAACGACAAGTGTTATTTGATATTAGAGGAGCTAGTTTCTATTAAGCATCCTGATAGAATTATATGTCCCATTTACTTACATGCCACTATCAAAATTTTGAGAGGCATTAAATATTTTGAAGAAAGAGATTTAGCTTGAGCTCTATATATTCTCACAATGAACTTGATAGTATACATTTGGTAGAACGTTAACTGTTACTATGAATGGATCTTGATTATAGAAATTATTATTCTGATTAACTAATGTTGACTTTTAATTTCCTTCATTTATCCTATATTTGTTTTTTTTACAAGAAAAGCTGTTTCTTCTTAACTTCTTATTTATTGTTCAATTAACCACTGACTTACATTAGGATGGGTTTGTAAATTTTTATGTGACTTTCCTTTATTCTTTGGAAACATCATTTAAATTTCTTTTTCTTAAAAAACAAAAAAAATTTGTTGGATTATCCAATCATATTGTACAGATTTTTAAAAAAGTATCCAAGTATATCTTCAATGGGAATATATTGCTGTATGTGTGATGCAGAAATGTAACAATTTAGAACCTCAAATCTTCACCTTTTTCTCTTGATCTATTACACACAGATCTGTTACCTATAAGCTATACATGTCTAAAATTTCTTTGTTATTGATCAAGTAAATGGTTGCCATTATATCTATTCATAAAATGTGTTCTGAAGCCCTGCTTCTCTAGAGCTCTTCCCCACTAGGGAAAGAGAGAGAGAGAGAGGCTAGGAGTATGGATAGACCTGCCAATACCCATGTTCATCAGGGAAGCAATTACAGAAGCCAGACCTTCTACGTTCTGCACCCCATAATGTCCCTGGGTTCATACTCCCAGAGAAATAAAGAATATGAAAGCTATCAAGGGAGGGGATGGGATACGGTGTGCTGGTGGTAGGAATTGTACCCCATTTAACCTATGGTTTTGTCAGTGTTTCCTTTTTATAAATAAAAAAAATAAAAAGACAAATATAATTATTTATTTTAAGTTCACATTATTTTGGAATTCTCTCAACTTTTGTTCATCATCTTCAGTCAGAGTCATCATGTTCAAGGTCTTCATTTATATTTCACTCTTGAATAATAATGTTAATGGATATAGAAATAATGAATACAATATTTTCCTTTCAATATTTTAATGATTTCATTACTACTCTCTTTTTGCTTGAAAATTTTGTGGAAAATCTGTTGTGACCCCTACCCTTATTCCTGTGTATTTAAAGTATCTCATATTCCCTCAATTTCCTTAATTTTCTTTTATTGTTTAGATTTCTGCAGTTTGAATATGAAGTATCTGTGCTTAGTGTTTTGAATATTTATCCTGTTGATTCTCCTTCACCATATAGATTCTGTTGTTATATATCTGTTATTCATTTAGAAAGTTCTTATATATTATTTCTAGGGTTATTGCTTAGACTTGTACCTGCAAGTTAACTCTGTCACTTCTGGCAGCCATATTTTCTCTTCTTTCTTTTTCTTTTGTCTTCTTTGTTATGCTTTGTTTTATCTCTCTTTCTTTTTTCCTTTCTTCCTGATAGGATCAGAGAAAAATAGAGAGGGAGTAAGTAAGGGTGAGAGAAAGGGAGATATCTGAAACACTGCTCTGTTTCTCATTAAACTTCCCCCTTGCATATAGTGACTATGGGCATGAGTTACAGCCCTTGCACATGGCAAAGTATGCACTCAACTGGATGTACCACCACCTGGGCCCAGCAGATATTTCTTCTACTCCAATTTTTTTCACTCAACATGTAAGGACTGTCAATAGATGACAACTAGAAGAATAAAAAAAAGGTCATGCTAGAAATGAAATATGCAGGAGGTAAATGATTATTATATTTAATGAGTTTATCAGTAGTTTTTTCATGGCTAAAGAATTACTGAGTTTGAACATAAAACTGAAACTTTTCAAATCAATATGCAAAGACTGTATAGTAATAGTTTAGGTAGAACAGAATAGAAAAGAACATACAAAAACTACAGAATGGTATCATAAGTAATAATGTATATTTATCATAATGTATCATAAGTCATGTATATGTGAGTAGAATATTGACATACTCTTCAAACTTGTTGAGAACAGACTTTTTTTAAAAAAGGGGTTATGTTTATATTCTCAATCTGATTAATGATGTTCTTAGCTAAAACTGGAATGCAATTAATGTTAATTTTGACTACAGATATTGGGATCTTCAAAAACACTATCTAATTTCTTTTCCTTTTAGTTTTCAGTTTTCATTTGTACTAATTTCTAGAGAAAGTTCTAGTCTACAGAAAGTACAGTTTTTAGTATTAACTCACTGTTACAATTTATAGAGAACAAAATGGGGTATTCTAATTTGATTAAGCATAAACCTATTAACACTTCTTTCTCAGAGAGAGAGAGAGAGAGAGAGAGAAAGGGAAGGAGATCAATGGGGGACAGGCTTGAACCTCGGTCTCAAATATAACAAAGCAAACATACTATTAAGGTAAGCTCTCTCGTCAGGCTGAGTAGAGCTTTTGACCCTTGGGTCTTTCCCTGTCCTTTCTGCTGTCCTCTCTCCAGGTCCAGTATTTTACTATATTTCTTTTAGGTACTCTATTCCTCTATTCTATGGACAGTAACTTTTCTTTCACTGGAGGTGAATGAGAAAGTTGAATCCCATTAAAGTTTAATGTATTCCCTTCCTCCAAAACAGAAACTAAATTTCATAATTTCCTTCACCTACTAAATTGTTGGGAAAGTCATGAAGCAGTTTTTATGTAGAAAAATATAGAAAAATGTGTCATGAAACATGACACAACAGGTCTCTGTTAGAAAAAAAAGTCTACAAAGATTTCACAAAGGCTATGTTTTCTCTTTGTGAAGGTGATTGAGGAGATTTCTCTGTTTCTTGTTTTTGTTGTTGTTGTTGTTTTTCAGTGAAAACATGGTGGTGTTCCTGGAGGGAAAACCTGTGGAGATGTGAGAGTAATTTACAAGTTCCTCATCAATGTTTGTATACAGCCTTGGGGAGCAATTCCTAGTCTTTACAATAGTTAATTGATCCTGACTTGCAGTTACTGTTCCAGGTAAGGAAATGTCAAGTATTCTATCTTTCTGGGTTTGTCTGACTCTGGAGAGTAGAAGAATAAAACTTCACCTGCAGCTTCACTTCTCTGGTGTGCTTTAAAAAAAAATGATTATTTTTAATTTGCCTACTTTTGTTTTATAAAGTGAACAGTTATGATTTTGAACCATGATTGCATATTGGAAGCAAAAAATTCAAAGTCCTCAGGTTGTTCATATTATTTCAGCTTTGGGGCTTGGTATTGGTACACTGAATATTTTCATGATGAAAGACTGGGTTCAAGGCCCTGGATCACCACCAGCAATGGTGGTGAGGTGAGGCTTCAGGAGCAATGAAGTATGTCAACAGGTGTCTCTCTTTCTCTATATCTCCCCTTTCCCTCTGTAATCCTCTGTCTCTACCCAAAAGAGAAAGAAAGAAAGGAAGAAAGAAAGAAAGAAAGAAAGGAAGAAAGAAAGAAAGAAAGGAAGGAAGAAAGGAAGAAAGAAAGAGAGGAAGGATATAGATGACCGATAGAAGCAGTGGATCCTTGTGAAGGCACCAAGACAGCAATTTATATTTATTTATATTTCAGCCTTAATTGTTGATAGGACTTTAAAAATTTGCTATGTCCTTTTGATTCTTACTATCTACAATTCATTTTATGTGCACAAGTTTATAAAACTTGAATATATAAAACTGTTTGATATTTTCCATATGTGCATGAAACAAGTTTATGAAGTAAATTCAATTTTGCTCGAAACAAAAACAAAAATAATCAGTGGAATACATATTCAGATTAACAGAGTTGCAATGCAACAATTGTTTCTATGTGTTAATGGCATTTTATGATGCCTTCTGTCTTCAAAATTTGAATTAAACTTCACTCCTGTGCTGAAATTTCATTTTTATTTATGATATAATTACATACTAATAGCGTTCCTACCTTTGGTGGTAATCTGATTTGCCTGACCATATAAACTATCTTGTTTAATTCTTGATTTTTATTACTTTGAAGAGACTCTCATTGAACTTTATAACTCTCTTATTTATCACACATTTCCTTCCATTCTAAAAATGTATTCTTATTCCTGTACATTCACTTATACACATGCAGACAATTTTACTGAAACTAGTTCATATGTGTGTGTATATATAAATATGTTTGATAAGTATATATAGTATATTTTCTTGCTTGTGATATACTTTAGCTGCTCTGACATTATCACATACATATATATATTATATATTTATATTCCCTTTAATAAAATTTATCATGTTCACCATTTCATTGTAGGTACAAGAAATCTGGCAGTTTCTTCTTGTTTTATAACAAAAAATACAAATAAAAAAGTTATAAATAAAGGAAATTTTGTTTATTGGTCTTGTGGTGCTGGAGATTAAGCCTGGGACCTTGGAATCTCAGGCAGGACAATCTTTCTGCATAAACACTTTGCTGTCTTCATCTCCCCACCTCCTATGGGCTCAACTTATTTGACTTGTAATGTGCAAATTCCCTGACTCTTACTCTACCTGAGAATACAATATTTTTAAACAACTGCAATATATCTCCCCCTGTGTAGACCTTCCAGGTATGAATAAGAGAATATTCAACTCCAGCCCACACTAGTCCCACTTCAAGGCAGAAAATGACTAAGGTGCCCTTGTGAATTTCAATGTGCAGTGGCAAAAGCCCTTCCCTTCCCTCCATATCTTAACATAATGTTGCTAAAAGCCTAGCTATAGTGGTCATTTATCCACGAAGCATTGGTTAAGAAAAAAAATCACTAGGAGTACCAAAAGGCAAACAAAAACAAACAAACAAACAAACAAACAAAAAACAGAACAGCACTTTGAAAAGAAAGCATAAGAGTCAGAACCAGATATATCACAGATGTTATATTTATCAGAGTGGGGATTTGATGCGACTTATTTATTTTTTAATTGATTTTATTTTATTTGTAAGAAATGATAGGAGAGAGGAAGAAACAGACATCACTCTGGCATGTGTGCTGCCAGGGATTGAACTCAGGACCTCATGCTTGAGAGTAGTTTCCTTTTCCACCTCCTAGACCACCAGAGTGGGGATTTTAAACTAAATAATGATTAATATGTCAAATGCTCTATGGAAAAAAAATAGATATCAGGCAAAACTGATTGGCAATGTAAAAATAAAGGTGGGAATATAGTTACCATTCTAGAAATACTACTAAGAGCCAGGGAGATGTTTCAGGATATTAAATTACAGGACTTGCATGTGTGAGGCCCCCGACTCTGCTAATTGAATTCCCAGTTCCACCTTAATTTTTAAATAGAGGTACAGAGGCAAAGATGGAGAATGAAAGAGGCCACAATACTGAAATTTCCTTCAATGTAGTGGGGGCCAAGTTCAAACTTAGTGCACACACAAGGCAAAGCAGTAAATTATTCATGTGAACTGAGTTATTTCAGAGTCAGGGGTCAGGCAATTATACAGCCAATAGAGCATTCATATTACCATGCTCAGGAGTCAGAGTTTAAGCTCCAAGACCCCTCTTACAGTGGGGAAGATTCATAAGTGTGAAGCAGTACAACAGGTATCTGCCTTTTCCTCTCTATCAACCCCCTTCACTCTCAATTTCTCTCTGTAAAAAAAAAAAAACAACCTACCAGAAGCAGTGGATTTGTTGTGCAGGCACCAAGACCCAGAAATTATGTTAATGGAGGGAAATTAAAAAAAAAAAAAAGGCAAGTGAGTTATTTTGACTACCCAATGTTCTTATTTCTAGACTGGATAATTCTGAGGAATTAGTCATTTCCTTAAGTATACCTTAACAGAAATATCTTAAACTGAAAAGTAGAAGGAGAAAAAGAATGGGGGGGGGGGGATTATTAAGTGGTCCGGGAGGTGACACAGTGGGAAAAGCACCGGACTCTCAAACATGGGGACCAAGTTCCATGCCTATCAGCATATGTAGGAGATTGATGCCTACTTCTTTCTCCTCTTGTATTTCTAAATAAATAAATAATTTTTAAAAAGAAATTATTAGGCAGGGACTGAACAGACTCAAGAGGTCCAACACATGAGTCATGTGAATACCAAAAGGAAAAGAGACCATGACAGGAACAAAATAAATATTTGAAACAAAATGATTGAGAATTTCTAAAACATCAATGTCAGAAAAAAAAAAAGAAAATGAAAGGTCCATGAGCCTTGGAGAACGTGATGTAGGGTAAATTATTCTAAAAACAAACAAAAATATTTAATTACTAGCTTAAATGTCATGTTAAAACAATAAAAATAATAAAGATAGAGAAAAACGCTTTGAAAGGAGCCAGGAGTGGAGGAGACATAGTCATAAAAGAAAGATACAAGGAGGCCAGGCAGTGGCACACCCAACTGAGCAAATTTTTAAAAACTGTTGCTTCATTAAGATTTATAGTAAGTAAACACACTGAATTAAAAACTTAAAACTTCTTTGCTGGAATTTTATTTTGTGTTTAGCCATTACATCTCATAGTATATCACCATTTGACAGCTAGCTCATAGCCTCTAACATTTTAGCATTTTTTTCTGAAGAAAATTTAGTGGTGTAACAGTCTTAAAGGTGTATTGCGGGAGTCCGGCGGTGAGCTGCAGGTTAAGCACACAAGGCACAAAGTGGCAAGGACAGGAGTGAGGATCCTGGTCAGAGCCCTGACCCCTCACCTGCAGGGGAGTCGCTTCAGAGGCGGTGAAGCAGGTCTGCAGGTGTCTCTCTTTCTCTCCCCCTCTCTGTCTTCCCCTCCTCTCTCCATTTCTCTCTGACCTATCCAACAATGGTGACATCAATAACAACAACAATAATAACTACAACAACAATAAAAACAAGGACAACAAAAAGGAAGTAAATAAATAAATATAAAAAGGTATATTGCAATGCTTAGCTCTATTCCCATTACATAGAGCACCAGAATTTACTATAAGCCTGTCAAATATGCACACATATAAGTAAAATTGAGCTTACTGTGCAGTTGGTTGTTACCAACATATTTTAACAAAGGAAATAAGAACATATGTTGCCAGTTTGTTATAGAAAAATTTGTAAGCACATTTTTTTCAATTTTTTGTAGATTAATATTCCTAGATATTTCTCATTTGACAATGTTTGAAAATAAATTATGACCTTCTAAAATATGTGATCAAAACAAACGAAAAATATTTCTGAATCATCAATGACACTAAGTTTTTGTTTCCTTAGAATCTGGAGAGTAAAGAAAAGACTCTGAACCACATTAGGTTGGGATTATTAGCTTAATGCTGTGAAGCCACATTTTCATTAAGATACAGATTTTGTGTGTGTGAGTGAGTGTGTGTGTGTGAAGTACAAGCAGGGAATTATCTTTATAAAATGGGAGAAAATTGCAACTACTTTCCAAATGTAACCTTGACATTTTGAAAAGTGCAATAATGGATCTGTCCCCATGGAGACAAATATTTTACCCTTAATTTCTGCAACCAAAATTCAGCACATTATACCTAAGCCTGATCCTGTATCTATGATCTGTCTTGGGTGGGTCTGTGATAATAAAGATGTGTCCAAGTTAACTGTGAAGTTTGCAGTGAATGTTTTTTGTTCCATCCTTCTAATTCATTCTGATTTTACCTCTTTTAAACCTTAGATTTTTTTCAACATAAAATAATCTTAATTCAATAAAATTAAATATCTAGGGGTTTGAAATAAATTCATTTAGATCATGTCTTGCTTTTTAATGTACACAGTCCAGGTTAGAGACATGTGTCCAAGGCATTAAAGAAAGGTTTGGTGCTGTGGTCTCTTTACTTCTGTTTTCCCTTTTCTCAGTCTTACTGTTTCGATTTGAAAAAGTCATCCCGAATCAGTGAAGCCCCTGAGACAAAAGGATAAACAAATAAAAGAAGAGAGAAAGGAAGAAAGAAAGAAAGAAAGAAAGAAAGGAAGAAAGAAAGAAAGAGAGGAAGAAAGAAAGAGAGGAAGGAAGACAGAAGAAAGGAAGGAAGGGAAGGAAGTCTGTTAGAATTCAAAAGTAATCATAAAATCTTAAACTAAACTGTGCCCCATCACCCCATTTCTCACTAAAACACATTTATAGAAAAGAGCATAAATTATAAACATCCAGAGTTTGTTTTCACTTTATCCCTAGAGAATGCAAAATGGAAAAAATGTTTAGATTCACAGAAATTCACAGACTATGCCAATGATATCTTTATCTTCCTTTTCTTCTATCCTATTGCTAGCATTAACTGAAATGATATATACAAATGTGTTTTACTTATTCGTTTGTTTCATTCATTCATTCATTCTCCCTTTAAATATTCCTAAGTGTCTCCTAATCACAATTTAGGTAAGACAATATAGTTAGAACGGATTTAAATTGAGTATTTAGTTTCTTCTATGTTATCTAAGCTCTTATAAAACTTGAATTAATTAGGGAGGGGTTAGTTATTTCTGATGACAAGCATTATTAAAAATAACAAAATGCTCTAGAATATTTCAAAGTGATTCATTTTTCCCTTCCCCACATATGTAACATGTGGGAATTTACTCCAACAGTAACTATACAAATTTTGTAGAATTTCAAGAGATAAAAGAAGAAATGAGAGGTCTCTCTATGAATTAATATACATGTATTTTTTTTATTTCATATTTGTTTACACTGAGACTTTAGAAAGTCTTGTTATAGGTTCTCTATCCAGTTTTACTCCTTGGAGTTTTCTTTTTTTTAAAATTTATTTATTTATTAATTTTATTTATTTTTTCCCTTTTGTTGCCCTTGTTGTTTTATTATTGTAGTTATTATTGTTGTTGTCGTTGTTGGATAGGACAGAGAGAAATGGACAGAGGGAGGGGAAGACAGAAAGGAGAGAAAGATAGACACCTGCAGACCTGCTTCACCACCTGTGAAGTGACTCCCCTGCAGGTGGGGAGCCAGGGTCCATACCGGGATTCTTATGCTGGTCTTTGGGCTTTGCGCAACCTGCGCTTAGCCCGCTGCACTACAGCCCAACTCCCGGAGTTTTCTATTAATGGATTCTGCCCTGGTACACCTCCCTAATTGGGGGGGGGGGGGGGGCAGGTAGAAGTTTTCTCTGTGAGCTAGCTTATCTTACAAACCTTAAAGACTGGTTGATCTTTTAGTTTGCTAATCTTTATTTCAGGTTCACAGGACAACTTTTAAGCTTCTTGTATGTTGGACAGAAACTGGAATTCTAACCCTGTTTTTTCTCCCTCTTATTAAATCTTTACCTAATGGAAACTCTAGACTTGTTCCTTATGTTTTTTTCTTCTTTTTCTCTTAGAAAATTCATAGTTTGGGATTTACATTTGGTACTTAATTAACTGAGAGTTTGTTTTTAGGTCTGATGCAAGGTAGATATTTTATTATTTATATGTGATTGTTTCATAATTCCAGCACAGTCTGTTTTAAAAAATTATCTTTGGTCCATTGAACTTGACGTGATTCTATTTTGAGAGCATATTTTATTATATTTACTTAGGATTTTATATTTTGCTAGTACTACAGTGTCATGTTTATTGACCTTAGTAATGATTTTTTAATTAAAGTGGTGACCCTTCTTTAAATTTTCTCTGATTAAAAAAAATTGTTTTGGATATTCTGAGTTCTTCCTTTTTCTACCTAGTTAGAATTCATTTTTTTAGTCAATATATAGTGCTTGATGGAAATTTGGTTGAGATTAATTTAACCTGCAGATAAAAGGTGGGATAAGCTACATTTCAACATTGATTACTTTGGTTTCTCTGACATTTCATATTAATCTAAGTCAGGGAAGCAGTAGAGTAACATCTAGATTAATTTATTAGTTCTGCTAAGCATTGTGTTTATGTTTAGCCCAGTTATTTAAAGAAAAACATCACGTATATGTGATTTCTGTATTTATCCAGTTTAGAATGCCAAGAATTTTCATTTTGTTTGACCTGATGGAATTCAAAACTCTGTGTGCAGAGTTTAATGTTTACCCAGACCCAAAAATATCACCTGTACTTAACTCTATCCTTAGAAGTACTCTTACTTGCATATGCCAGCTGGTTCAGACATCAAAGTAACTTTTATTTTTCTCTTTAATTGAACCAGGCAAAGTTGTTCTTTACTTTTTCTCTTCATTGTTCAAGTAACTATAGCTTTAACTTCTTTACTTTCTTGGTTTAGGGTCCCATTCTTGCTCTGTGTTTTCCAGTTTATGAGAACAACTCCTTCAATTATGTTATACTGTTTCAATAATACACAGGAATGCCTAGTACCAGTTACTCTAATTTGGCCAGAATTTGAACTTATAAACTATATATATATCCCATACAATAAACCATGAGAACATTGGTTTCCATGGCGGCTTGGTAAAAGATTCACATGTGGAATCTTCCTGGCTTTTCTTTCTTTCTTCTTCCTTCCTTCCTTCCTTCCTTCCTTCCTTCCTTCCTTTCTTTCTTTCTTTCTTTCTTTCTTCCTCTCTCTCTCTCTCTCTCTCTCTCTCTCTCTCTCTCTCTCTCTCTCTCTCTTTGTGCTTTTTAATCCATTTTCTTCCCCAGAGCAGAAATTTTATTTAATCATACTCTTTATTTCATAGCACCCCGTTTTCATTCAGTTAGTCAGAAGGATTGCTCCTAGGTTCTCTAATGAACAACATCTCAATACCCTAGCTGCCTAAATGATTACTTCTCATCATGCCATAGTCCAGGTTAGCCTATGAAGGGAAGGCTCTACATGTGAATTTTCTTTGACTGATGACTCAGGTATCCAATGTCTTTTCATCTGCTGATGCTGCTGAATTTGCATGGTGGGGGGGGAGATATGAAGAGGTTGATGAAGCAGAAAATGCTCTGATCAGCCCTAAAAGTTCTGGGTTTCACTTCTAACCACATTCCATTGTCTAGAACTCACCCAAATGACTCCAATTTGCCTGTGTGTAGTCCAGAAAAAGAAAGGCTTTCTTTGTGATCAGAATAAAGAAATATTTTTGGTGAATTAGTACTTGAGTGAGTTAGTACTTACAGAAATTGTCAATTTGTACAAGATTTCTCATTTCAGTTTTTATCAGATTTTGCCTTTATCCGATTCTTAGACCCATTACCAACCCATCACCATCAGTAAATGGTCTTTTTAATTTGAGCTTTAGTCAATGAAACTGAAACTTGTTTACATATGTAGATATTTAAAAGAAACATTTAATTTATACTGGTCCTAAGATATTTTGACTTAGTTATGTTTTAACAATAATTCTGTTGATATCTTCATTTCTACAGAATACTAGGTTGTTAACATTACTTAACATTACTTAATACCATAATCTGACTTTCTGAGTTAGTAATTATGAAGTGAGGTAAAAGTACCCAATAGAAAAGAAAGAATATAACCACTAAACAACTAAAGTAATATGAATAAAGCAAAATAAGTGAAAAACCAATAAAATCTTCCAAATGTCACTGAGATTACTAACCATGATAAAGATCAGAACTACAGTTATTGCAAAAAAAAAAAGAAAAAAAATGGTTTTGTAACCTCAGGAACCTGAAAGTATATGGTAATGTAACTAGAAACTAATACTATTCATTGGAATATATATTAACAGAAACGTATTTATGACATTTCAACAGCTTGACAATATAATGAAAGCAATATACTCATAAATTTGCCTTTTAAATCATATAAATTTAGGTTTTTAAAATACCTTTCTAAAATTTTCTGTACACATAAGTTCACATACTACAAACATTCATATTCATGTAATAAGATTCAGACATGACTCTATCTCCTCTTCCCCTCTCAATTTCTCTCTGCCCTATCCTGCTAATAAATAGAAAGAAAACACACACACACACACACACACACACACACACACACACACACACACACACACAAAGGGCTAGAGCTAGGCAGTGTTTCACCTGATTAAGTATACCATTACAGTGAGCAAGAACTCAGTACCCGAGTTCAAGTCCCTGATCCCCACCTGCAGAGTAGAAGCTTCAAGAGTGGTGAAGCAGGGCTGCAAATGTCTTTTTTTTCTATTTCCCTCTCTATGTCCCCCCACTCCTCTGTTTCTTTCTGTCTCTGTTCAATAGTAAGTAAATGAAATAAAATAAATAAATAAACTTAAAAGAGAGAGAGAGGGAGATTAAGAGACACCTGCAGCACTGCTTTACTACTTGTGAGGCTTTCCTTCTGCAGGTGGGGTCTGGAGGCTTGAATCTCAGTCCTTCTATATTGCAGTATATACTCTCAACCAGCTGTCCCATCACTTAGCTACCAAGACATGCAAGGTCTTAAAATGTCTTCATTATAGGACCAACAAGATAGCTCACCTGCGAGTGTGCCTGCTTTGCCATTTTTACAACCCAAGCTGAGTCTGGCCCCCCACTGTACTAAGGAAGATTCACGGTTGTGACATTCTTCTCTCAATATCTATTTCCTTTTATCTGAAAAAGTCAGCCCAGAAAGATGAATCCCCAGAAAGAGGATAAAAAAAAACAAACTATTCTCTACATCATATTTAAATAAGATTTTTTTTTTTTTACTGTGTTAAGGAAATGTCATTCTACATCTAGTATTTTGAGGGATTGTACTCATAAAAATTATCCTTTATTTATTTATTTATTTATTTATTTATTTATTTATTTATTGTCACCACTAGAAATTCATTGTTCCAGGATGACTTTTTTTCCAGATACTCCCTATCAGCAATGAAGCTTCCCCCAGTCCAGTGGGGGTTGGACTCAAACCTAGATCATGGCAAAGCAAGCATCCTCACCACCTACCCCACCTCACATAGGCCTATTTTGTAGGCCTCAAAGCATTAAATTTTATAAAATCATCTTATGATACCTAACAAAATATGATTTTTATTACAGTAATAATGTAACAGTTATCTTTGAACTTTTAGCTTTAATCCTTTAGCGTAACATCTTGTTTAATAATTATACTATTGAATTTTTATTTTACTAGCAATATTTTAAAAATTTATGTTTCCTTTAATATAAAATTGATCTTTATGCTGTTGGATTGATTTATTTATATAGACTATCTCAGATCATTTTTTAAAAGTCCATAGTCTATAAGTAATCACACACAATCTAAAACATTAAACAGTAGAGCAACTTCTATTCTTTCTTTATCTATCCAGTGGTTAATATTTGAATTCATATGAAATGTAACTAATGCTATTCCTAGTTTTGCTTTTTTAGCCACTTCATAAACATAATTTCTTATATTGATGTGACTGATGGCTATGATCTAAGAGTATACAAAGCAAGGAAAACAAAAGAAAGCCAGAAGCATATATATATATATATATATATATATATATATATATAATGTTATATTATAATTATTATATTATATGTAAATCATATATATATTTATAATTTACTGAGCAAACAATTCTTCAGGATTGATGTGAGTAGTAAGAAGACATCTATATCTAGTGTGAAGGGGTTAGAAAGAAGTTAACTGGCAAAGCCCTTCATTTCTCTCTATTGATATATGCACTATATTGGTGCAACTCAGAAAGAATATAAAAAATGGCCAAGTACAAATTGTGTTATTCTTTCATACATGTGAGTTTCTACTAGTGAAGATTTAGGCCATATTCTTTTGATAAATTAAGGGAAATGACCAAGCTCTAAAAACATGAGTGGTAGCACCAGTCAGACAGTAGAAATGTTATTTAGTAAAGGGTAGGAGAATAATTATAATTGAGACAGGGCCTACAGCTCAAGCAAAAGCATTACAGTTGTTTTAAAACCATCATCAAGAAAAAGTAACATTCAGAGATGATATTAAGGCTCATTGAGGCTTAAGAACTTTAGGTATAACTTGTGGGGCAGATAATGCCATGAAAAAATACTGGTTTATAAAAGAATTAGGGAAAGCTTTTATGACTCCTGGTAATATTTATGAATATATACAGGTATTCTCACCCAGATATGTTCTAAGCTAATTACCAGGAATTATTCAATGATTTAATACAGAAAGGATTAAAAATCCTCTGGGGGGGGGGGCTCGGTAGCGCAGCGGGTTAAGTGCACGTGGAGCGAAGCACAGGGACCAGAGTAAGGATCACGGTTCAAGCCCCTGGCTCCCCACCTGCTGGGGAGTTGCTTCACAGGTAATTAAGCAGGTCTGTGGGTGTCTATCTTTCTCCCCCCCATCTTACCCTCCTCTCTCCATTTCTCTCTGTCCTATCCAACAGTGACAACATCATCATCAACAACAATAACTACAACAATAATAAAAAGACAGTAAGGGCAACAAAAGGGAAAATAAATAATTTAAAAAATGATGTCATCATTCTCTTAACAAAATAAAAAATAAAATAAAAATCCTCTGAAAGGATTATTTTGAAATGAAGCACATAATGTTTTCTGTATAAGGACAGATACAAATACAGATGATACAGATACAGAGATAGATAGATCTTTCTGTTTGAGCCTGACCCTTTTCACACTTAGGGAAGATCTGGTCTTTGTATATAGAAAATGTCATCTTGAAGTAGTGAATCCGTGGTGCTAATAACAGGGTGAAAAAAACAAAACTCCTGGCTAGAGTTCTGCTTTGACATAGAGGTGAACATTCATGAGCTAGTTTGACATAAAAGAATACAAATGTGAAGAAAAGTGTAAAGGTTGCCCATGATCTAAATTCCCTTCCATTTCTATGATTTCTGACATGTCAGAAGCCATTGTGAGCTGTAAATAAGCTGTAGCTATCTTGGGAGGTTCAATTATAAATGGGACTACTCTCCCTACTTCATTCCCCTACCCTCTGTCTCATGCCTTATATGTAGAAATGCTGCCAATTTATGTATATTAATTTTTGTATCTTGCTGCTTTACTGAGTTTGATTGATTTGGTTTCTTTCTTTCTTTTTTTTTGTGCAACACAAGTCAATCTTTATTGAAAACTGCAGTGTTAATACATTAACAATTCTCGCTACAATAAACGTGCTTTAAGGATTTTAAATCTGAGCTCACCTACTCATCAGATCGAATAAAAAAATTAAGATAGTAAGAATCTTTCTTTCTTTCTTTCTTTCTTTCTTTCTTTCTTTCTTTCTTTCTTTCTTTCTTTCTTTCTTGTGGAGTCTTTAGGGTTCTAACTTCTTTCTTTCCACTATGGATTCCTTTAGATTTTTCTTGACTGATTGAATTGGTAAAAACTTCCAGTAATATGTTAGTAGTAATGGTGATAATAGACTTTCTCATCTAGCTTCAGATTTTAGGAGGAACTTTTTCAAGTGTTTCTCATTAAGCATAATGTTAACTGAAGGTTTGTCATATGTTATCTTTATTATTCTGAGGAATTTCCATTCTATTCCCAATTTCTTTTTTTTTTTTTTTTATTTATTTTTTTTTAATTAAAGAAAGGATTAATTAACAAAACCATAGGGTAGGAGGGGTACAACTCCACAGAATTCCCGCCACCCAATCTCCATAACCCACCCCCTCCCCTGATAGCTTTCCCATTCTCTATCTCTCTGGGAGCATGGACCCAGGTTCATTGAGGGTTGCAGAAGGTAGAAGGTCTGGCTTCTGTAATTGGTTCCTCGCTGAACATGGGCGTTGACTGGTCGGTCCATACTCCCAGTCTGCCTCTCTCTTTCCCTAGTAGGATGGGTCTCTGGGGAAGCTGAGCTCCAGGACACATTGGTGGTGTCTTCAATCCAGGGAAGTCTGGCCGGCATCCTGATGACACCTGGAACCTGGTGACTGAAAAGAGAGTTAACATACAAAGCCAAACAAATTGTTGAGCAATCATGGACCCAAAGCTTGGAAAAGTGGAGAGGAAGTATTAGGGAGGTACTCACTTCAAACTCTAGTATACTTCTGCTTTCTTACTTTGGTGCCATACTCCAAACTCAGTCAATTTCTGCTTTGCGTTTCTACTTTTTTTTTTTTTACATGCATAACATTCCCAATTTCTTAAGAGTCTTTATCATAAATGAATGATGTATCTTCCCAAAATGTTTTCACTATCAATTAATATAGCCATATGTTTTTTATTTATTTTTGTTGATATGGTGGATTACATTGAATGACTTGCAGATACTGAACTATTCTTGTTTCCTAGGGATAAATCCCACTTGGTCTTGTTGAATTATTCTCTTGATATGACACTGGATACAGTTAGCCAGGATTTTGTTGAGGATCTTTGCATCAGTGTTCATCAAGGATATGTCTGTAATTTTCAGACAAGAAAAAAAAAAAAAGGTCTTTCTCCTTTTGCCATAATAATAATATCGTATTATAAAATAGTCAAAGGTCTTCATGTTGAACTCTAGGAAGAGGGTATGTATAATATATATTTGTGGGAGTCAGGCGGTAGCGCAGCAGGTTAAGCACATGTGATACAAAGCACAAGGAGCTTAAGGATCCTGGTTCAAGCCCTGGCTCCCCACCTGCAGGGGAGTAGCTTCACAGGCAGTGAAGCAGGTCTGCAGGTATCTATCTTTCTTTCCCTCTCTCTGTCTTCCCCTCCTCTCTCCATTTCTCTCTGTCCTATCCAACAATGCCAACAACTATAATAACTACAACAATAAAACAAGGGCAACAAAAGAGAATAAATAAATAATTTTAAGAAATGTATATTTGTACAAAATTAAATTCAAAACTCTTTCTAGAAAGTGTACTGTCATACATCAGTATATTTTCCATTAAGATTAAAATACAAAAACAAGATTTCTGGAGCCAGTTGGTGGCATACTCGATAGTATACTGTAATGCATAAACCTTACTGCCCATCTATAGAGAGAAAGCTGCAGGTGTCTCTCATTCTCTTTCCTTCATCTGCCTCTCCTCTCAATTTCTCTCCGTATACAAAATTAGCTAAATAAATAAGTATATGTAGATTGAAATTTTTTGTTTTTTAAGATTTTATGAGAAAGACAGGAAGAGAGAAAAAGAACCAGATATCACTCTGGCACACGTGCTGCCGGGGATTGAACTCAGGACCTCATGCTTGAGAGTCCAAAGATTTACCACTGCGCCACCTCCAGCACCACAGATTGAAATTTTTAAAAATTATATTTCTTGATAAGAGAGATCTTTGCCCTTGATGATATGAAGGTCCTAGTCTCAAGTTGTTAGAATTTTCTACCTTGAAAAATATCTATAGACATATGTAAACTCACCTGAAAATATTTTATCTTCCTTGTAAAGCTCTAATGACAAACTGAAAAGTAACTACTTGATAATTTTAAAAGATAATTAAAAAAAACTGAAGATAAACTAGAAATAACAACATAAGCCTCTTCCCTCATTTTTAACATTTCAGACTTTGATCAAAATTAGACACTGTCTACTATCATATCACTAACTCACAACATAGGTCAAAAGTAGCCAAAGTTGATTTCATTGCGTTTTGTCACACCTATTTTTCATTTGTTCATTCCATGCTAAGAATAACTTGTATATGCATATGGTATGAAAATATATATATATATGTACTTTTTTGTGTATGCTTAACTGCTTATGACAGAAAAGGAACTTGTGAGACAACAGGTGAAATGGTTCACAAGTAGAGTCAATATAAGGATAGAGAGATATATCATACTGTTAGAGCATAGAATTTGCATGCCTGAGGGCCCAAAGGCTTCAAATTCAATCCTTTGTATCCCTATATGCCAGAGCTGAGCAGTACTCTGGTGACTCTTTTTCTCCCTCCTCTCTCAGTGTTTAGTTCTCTCTCATGACACATACATATTAAAAATATTTTTAAAGTTGAGTCAAGATAAAGTCAGAATCCATGAGAAAGCCTGAACTCCTTGTTCATAGTCCAATGTCAGAGCCTGTTGTCCAAGGTCACAGCACATGGGTAGCTCTGCAAGATCACAGAAATGTCTTTCCTGAGATTAATGGCAGGGTCCAGCCAAAGATGACTGAAGAGGCACCCTCTGGCATGCTCATTTATCAAAGATTTACTTGTTGGCTAATGATAGCAATAACAGTTTATATCTGACAGTCACAACTGGATATGTGCAGTGAGAAACACTGTATTTGAAGTTGGATTATACTGGATCTATACAATTTCCTCTCTATTGCTCAGACTGTCATCACAGTCTCTGCCAGTGAAGTTTGTGCTTTTAGCTTACTTTTAAAGGAAAAGAACCTTTGTGTGTGTGTGTGTGTGAAAAACAGCTAGTGACACACATGAAAATCATCAAATCAGTTGTTTTAATTCTTTTAAAAATCGTTAACATTCATATGTATTTTCTGGAGTGATAGAGCAAAAATCAGTTTATTTTTCCATTTAAACTCTCACTGCCTGCCTTACCCTGTGTTCTATATTTCCTATTAATACAACTTTACGATGGCTTTTGTTACTATAAAATATGCTCTCACAGAGATGTATAGAATAACTTATAAACAACTGTTTATAAATAGCTGTTACTCCAAATCTCACCTCTGTTCTACAGTTATAGTGACATTATTTTTCTTATGATATTTACATTACAAATACACTGGTATAAATATATAATTCATATTCGTGCATGCTTCCACATGTAACAGAAGAGTGGCAGGCTCTCTCTTAATGTTGCATTTTATTAATAGTTAACAAACTTAAAATATGATTTTAAAAAGCTGAATGCTGTATCATTGAAGTTTTAGTCAACTAACTACTTGTCATAAAATGTTTAAACCTTCAAGAAATTGTCCGTCTAATAAAGAAGATTTTGTTACATCTTTGTTGTTTTTATTTTATTATTATTATTTTTTTATTTTTTATTTATTTATGAGAAAGACAGAGGAAGAGAGAAAGAACCGGACGTCACTCTGGCACATGTGCTGCCGGGGATCAAACTCGGGATCTCATGCTTGAGAGTCCAAAGCTTTATCACTGCGCCACCTCCCGGACCACTGTTGTTTTTATTTTTAAAATATTATTTATTTATGTATTATTAGATAGAGACAGAGAGAAATTGAGGAGTGGGAGGCAGGGGAGAGACAGAGAGAAACACCTGCAGCACTGCTTCAGCACTTGTGAAGCTTTCCCCTCTACAGGTGGGGACCAGAAACTTGAACCTGGATCCTTGCACACTGTAATGTGAGTGTTTAACTGGGTGTGCCACTGCCTCTTTTTATTTTTTTTAAATAAATCATTACTAGAAGGATGTTGTGTTAAATAACCAGAATGGCTGTCATCATTTCCCTCTCCTCTGTCCCAAATAGAGGCCTGATGCCTTGTATGATGGTGTTAGGAAACAGGATCTTTGGTAGGTGATTAAGCCATGAGAATTACAGCTTTCAGGATAAGATTGGAAACCTTATAAAAGAGACCCAAAGAAAACAAGGTCCTCACATAATCAGAAACTAATACAGCTCATACTCTAATCTTAGAATTTTAGACAACTAAACTGTGAGAAATAAACTTTGCTTTGTTCATGTGTGTGATATTACTTAGTAGTGATAAGAACAAGCTAAGGAAATCTACAAACTGCAATCTCAAGGGTAAACATAGGGCTGGGTAGGTAGCATAATAGGTATGAAAAAACTTTCCTGCTAGGTGGGGGTAAATAGTTTAATGGTTATGCAAAGAGACTCTCCTGCCTGAGGCTCCCAAATCCCAGGTTTAATCTCCTCCACCACCATAAAACAGAGCAGCTGAGCAGTGCTCCGGTTTAAAAAAAAAAAAAAGCAGGACAAAAAACTTTCTTCCCTAAAGCTCAAGGCCCAAGGTTCCCAGCACAATCATAAGCCAAAGCAGAGCAATGTTGTAGTTAATAACAATAGCAATTTAAAAATTGTGAAGGGTAATCACTAAAATAGCAGGTATAGGATGTATAAATTCTGAAGAAAGAAGGAAAGCAGAATGGAAGCAAGTCATTAAGTAAAACCCCTGAGTTAAGAGTAGCATACACGAAAATTAAGCAGGTATGGCTTCAAGTATATGTAAATTACAGTTAATGAAAAAAAAAAAAAAGACTAAATGCTTCTGAGAAATAACAATACTAGTAGATTGGAAATAAGATATAACCGAAATATATGCTATATTTTAAGTAACTTAAAGTGGTTGGAATTAAGAAAGGGAAAAAAAAAAGCTTGTCTTGCTATCTGGCAAACAGGAGTTTTTTACTGCTAGAGCAAATATACCACACAACACTTTTTAAAGAAAAACAGAATATTGCTACAGATAAAAAATATTACTTACTAATAAAAGAAGATTGGAATTGTCACCTAGTCATACAATTTTAATGTACATACCACTTAATGATGTTGCCTAAAATATAAAAAGAAAAAAATTTTAATACCTTTCTTAGAAAATAATGGAAGAGTTAGCACCAACAAAACTAATAAGGATGTTGATCAATATAATTAACAAAGTAAATCAAGTGGAAGATTAATATTTGTGTATTAAAAATTTATGATATCTATTCCTTTAATATACACAGATTATTGAAACTATTGATATGGTAATATGTATAAAACAAAGTTCAATCTAATGAAATGATGTCATTATCAAACATATCCTCTGAATATAGTTCCAATTAAGACAGTTTTTTAAAAAATTAATATCTCAGCATGTCTGAGAATTAAGAAATATTTTAATACTTTAAAAATCACCTTGGGTCTGGGTGGTAGCATACTCAGTTGAGCACATACTTACCATGGGCAATGACTGGGGGTTAAGCCCTTGTTCCCCATCTGTAGGGAAAAGCTTCAGGAGTGGAGCTGCTGGTCTTTCTTTCTCTTCCTTTCTGTCTCCTTCTTCCATCTCAGTTTCTATCCAATAAATGAATAAGTAAATAAAATTAAACTAAAAACTGCTTAAAGGAAAATAAAAATCATCTTCTATTTTAATACATACTGAGATTCAGGTTGTCACTATCATAATCAGTCGTGCAATATTTCAAAAACAAAAAAAACTCCCCGAGCATTTATATCTTTATGATCATACACTTAACATCTCTCATCATCTGCTACAAATACTAAGTTCTTCTGCATCTCATTGATTTGTATTTTCAAGACTGTAAAGCAATAATGCAATCACACAACACAATGTATTCTTAGAATAATTTATTTTACACGACATAACAATATGAGATCCATCCAAAAATTGATTTCTTATTTCTGCCAAATTGTATCCCATTGTATAAGACACATGAGCCATAATTTTATGTTTTTCCCTTAAAGAGCATTGGATTGGTTTTAGATTTTTGTCTATTAGCAGTAGTCACTGTGAAACTTTCAGTTCAAGTGATTGTTTTAAACATAAGTCTTCTGGAGTCGGGCTGTAGTGCAGTGGGTTAAACGCACATGGCGCTTCTTCTTCTAGCATTTGCCCTTCTTCCGTAGCCAGTCAACAGCGTCAGGTTGAGCCTGATGAAAAGTTTCGAGACCACCTTTGAATCTGGAGAGGTGGCAGTCGTTGACTATGTGGGTCATAATCTGTCTATAGCCTCAGGGGCAGTTCGGGTTGTCTCTGGCTCCCCAGCGATGGAACATAGCAGCACACTGGCCATGGCCTGTTTGATAGCGATTGAAGAGGACCCAATCATAACCTGCTAGGTCAAAGCCGGGTTGACGCTTACATGGCGCTAAGTACAAGGACCAGTGCAAGGACCTGCCTGAGGATCCCAGTTCCATCCCCTGGCTCCCCACCTGCAGGGGAGTGGCTTCACAGGCCTTGAAGCAGGTCTGCAGATGTCTCTCTCCCCCTCTACCTTCCCCTCCTCTCTCCATTTCTCTCTGTCTTATCCAACAATGATGACACAACAACAGTAATATAACTACAACAACAAAAAACAATAAGGGCAACAAAAGGGGAAGTAAATAGATAAATATAAATATATATATATATTTAAACATAAGTCTTCATCTTTCTAGAATACCTACCGAGTACTGGGATTGCTAGGATATCTCATAAGTATATTTAGCATACTCACTGCCAAGCTTTTCCCAATAACTATATATAATCTTATTACAGCTGTTCAAACATATATACATATATGTGTGTGTTAGGATTCCATGACTTTTTGATTTTTAATATTAATACTTCATGTATTTTTATCAACATGTTCCATTAGTCAGTGTTAATAATGATGTATATGCTAGTTATATTTGTAGGGGTTTCCACATTTTGAGTTTATGGCATGTTTATAGTATTTTCTCTTGAAGATAAGTTTTAGATATTAAGTTTACATAGCTAGCTTATAGAATAAAATTCATTTTCATGTGCTTTGTTATTTTTATAAAAGATTCCAAATTTGACATTGTTGAGCTTTAGTTCATTTTTATTTATTTTGCTCAATTATTATGTGATCTTTCCTTATTTTTTTCTTCTTGAGTGTATAATGCTTATTTTTTTCTAACAAACCCTTAGCTGATGCATTTTCAGCCAATGTATTAACAGTTATGAGCTTAGTGTGTTTATTGTTTTATCTGCATTACTTAAATTTTGTTAGTAAAAATAACATGGGCAAAATCAGTCCAAAGTAGTCTAAGATAAAATAATAAATGAATTCCATAAAAACAATCATAGTAAATTATGACAAATTTGGATTATGTTATTATTTTTTACCATTTTCACTTTTTTTTATTTGCTAGAAAAGAGAGAAACTGAAAGGGGAAGGGGAAATTAAGAAATGAAAGAGAGGGGGCCAGGCACAGTGGGTTAGCTGCAAGTGTCGCAAAGCCTAAGGACTGGCGTAAGGATCCCACTTCAAGCCTCCAGCTCCCCTCCTGGAGGGTAGTCACTTCACAGACAGTGAAGCAGGTCTGCAGGTGTCTGTCTTTCTCTCCCCCTTTCTGTATTCTCCTCCTCTCTCAATTTCTCTCTGTCCTATCCAACAACAATGATAACAATAATAGTAACAACACTGATAAACAACAAGGGCAACAAAAGGGTAAAATGGCCTCCAGAAGCAGTGGATTTGTAGTGAAGTCATCAAGAACCAGCAATAACCCTGGAGGCAAAAAAAAAAAAAAAAGAAAAGAAAAGAAAAAGAAATGAGAGAGAAATCTGCAGCATTACTTCACCACATGCAAAACTTCAGCCTACAAGTGGAGGCTGGGATCTTGAACCTTGATCTTTGAGAATGATAGCAATTGTGCTCAGCCAGAATGAAACCACCTGGCTCCAGTTTGGATGAATTTAAAGAACTATCACAGTTATTACAATTCTAGAGCAATTTAGAAAGAAAGGAAAAGCAGTAATGATTTAAAATAATATCAATAACTATTACTACATCACTTCAGATCTTATAAATATTAAACAGATAATGAGAATATGACTACAGAAAAGCTTCAACAAACATATCTGAAGACTTAAACAAGATGTATAAATTCTCTCAGATATGGAACTTACAAAATCTGATTTTTTCAAAATCGTTTAAGAATTTGGTCAGTATCAAACATCTTCTCATAACACAGACAAAAGAAAAGTATGTATTTTAGAAGCTATAATGCCATTTTAATGCAGGGGTATACAATTTAAAATGTTTTATTTCACTATATAGCTGAAGTTAATTTTATTATTAAGATAAAATGCTTATATATATTCACACATACTCACACATCCCTTTACATATCAACTAAGTATTAAAAAATTCCTATTCTTGGGAGTCGGGTGGTAGTGCAGTCAGTTAAGCACACATGGTGCAAAGCACAAGGACCAACTTAAGGATTCATGTTTGAGACCCTGGCTCCCCACCTGCAGGGCAGTTGCTTCACAGATGGTGAAGCAGGTCAGCAGGTGTCTATCTTTCTCTTTCCCTCTCTGTCTTCCCCATCTCATTCATTTCTCTCTGTCCTATCTATCAATGATGACATCAATAACAACAACAATAATAATTGCAACAATAACAAAAAACAAGGGCAACAAAAGGGAAAATAAATAAATTATTTTTTTAAAAAATTCCTGTTATTATTCACAAATTCTCAAAGAATAAAAACAGAGTTCCCCAAACTTATTTTTACTACACCTGCATATCACTGATACAGAACATAAATTGTTGGACAAGATGAGACAAGATGGCAACTGTCTAGCAGTGCCACGACTCTTCTCTGCAAAACAGAGACAACAAAAACTACATGTACGGTAACTACAGAACTGATAATAACTAGAATAATCCATAAACCAAAGAAAACCAAAAGCAGAGGAAGAAAAACCCACAGAAGCTACCAATAATGTGTGGGCAACAGATAACTGGAAGGCTTGGTCCCATAGTGACCCCAGAAAGCCCTTAAGAGAGTGCAGGGTGGTTTTGGTGCCAAGGCAAGTGGGCAGTGAGGTCCCTCCCACAACTGACAGAAGCTCCTGGCCTCTGGTGCTTTGGAAACCCTCAAGAGAGTACAGGCAAGCAAGAGCCAAGGCAAGCAAGCAACACACTCCACTCAACCAGCAGGCGCCTCCCAGCAAAACCTGGGTGGGGTGTATGGTGGCACTGGAGGAGAGTGAGGGGGACCTGACAGCCCACTGGCCTCGGCACCAGAGGACTCCACTGCCCTGAGTACTTCATCGGGTCACTAGAAGACCTGACCTTCCATGTACCTGTGACCAGAGTCCTGAACATTACAGGAAACTTCCATGCATAGTGGGAGCTGGTTACCTGAGTGCCATGGCTCCAGAGGCCCATGAACACATGACCTCTATGGAAGAAACATATCCTCTCCACTGACTGCTACCCATCAACTGAGGGAAGGATCCCACCCTCTGCTTGAACTAAGTCAGAGACAGTTGGCTTCTGAGCCACCAAAGCAGAGAAAGCAGGAGCCACTGCCCACCCTCCTGCAGCTACTAGACCTTGCCTATACAGCTTGGGAGCTAATGGTTCAGCTTTAGACCAGATCTGGGGGTCCCCCAGTGTTCAGATCACCTTTATGCACTTCCAGACCCAATGTGCTCCACTAGGAGATAGTCAGGCTGCATTGTTTTTTTCGACAGAGGCACCCAGTAGTTGCTGAGTCCCACCGTGCTCCTGGTGGTCACACACAATCCTCCCAAAATAAGCCAGGTGGTTCACAGTCCAAGACAGGACTTTATAACATTGACCACTCTAGGAATACCACTATAACTTTCTCAGACCTCTGACCAACCACATGTCCAAGGGAATAACCTTAAAAATGTGAGCCCTTTCAGAAACCACTTTGTGACTGTTCTAAACTGAAACCTTGGTGTGACACACCCTTGCTATTCTCAAATGACCATCCACCTCTTAAACACAATCTGAAACAGGTTGGCAACTGACAGAATAGGAAGATAATAAATAAATAAGTAAATAATAATAATAATAAATAATGTCTTAGAGAGTCCCAATAGAGTTCTTATGATGACATTCCTGATGGAAGTGACCAGTGATGGTGAAGAGAGGGACCTACTAGGTCAAGGGTCCATCATATCTATGTGGGAATTCAAGGATTCCCTGACTAAGCTTCAGATGATGGGGTGGCTTGGAATTGACCAAAAAGGCTATCATTAACATGTTCCAGTCTCTTGCCCTTATCCAGCATTTGTAGTCATTACTTTATCTGATGAGGTTAGATTTAAAGTGACTGAGGGAAATGAAGTGAGAGGTAAATAAATAAATACATTGTTGACCAAATTCATTTGTAAGTTGAGATTTACAATTATAGACTAATACATTGGTTCTTTGAATTGTATATGTGTGCAGAAGAAAAACCTTAATAATTTAGCAGTCAAGCTTCATTTGCTATTAAAAAGTAACCATTCTATTTTATTACTTTAGGAAACTAAAATTAAAATGACATTTTTTAAAAGCTGTGAGAAAGTTCTTGGTGAAATTCTTAGTTTAAAAACATAGAAAATCAAAATTGAGATGCACACCTTCAATATACAAAAAGTTACATATAAAAACAATTGGATAAAGTAAAAATCTATGTATAATCATCATACTTAAAGATGAAACATAGATTTCCTTCTCCTTAAGAATGTCTGTTGTATTATTAATCAACATTTTATTGCATGTTAGATTTAGTACAAAAAGAAATAAATGCATAATGAATAATAATAAGGAAGATGTCACTATGTATAAATTATATAGTTGGCATGTTAAAATGTTAAGGTATCTACAGTAAGGAAATGAAAATTACTAAGAATTTAACAAGGTTGTTGTATATAAAATTAACACACAAAGCAGCTTTTTTTTCTACTTTCCTAAAAAGAAACACAAAAGCAAATTTGATATGCATCACCATTTGCAGTTGTGCTGAAACCCGACTTATCTGTAAAAAATATCTAGAAATAAATGTAATACTCATAAAGTAATCAGAAATTTATTGTGATGTGTTACAATTGATCTAAATAAATGAGCTTTAGTAGTAAAGACTTGTAGTTCTCACAGAATCAACATCATCAGGGAGTTAATTAAAAATGTTAAGTATTGAATTCCACTCTTGCTACTGAAACAAAAGTTCCAGGAATGAGCTCTTACAATCTATATGAAGAGACCCTTTACAGTTGATTCAAATAGCATGATAGATTTTGAGAAGTACTGAGTTAGAGGTGTAAAGAGTAACATCACCAATATACACAATCATGAAAAGGTTATAGAGACTTTATATATCAAACTGAAACCAGGCAGAAGGCAGTAGACAATAAATTGTGATGCATAATCACAATCTGATGGCAGGGTATAAATAAAAAATCAAATCAAATAAATGCTAGATAAATGGAAGACGTAGGAAACACAGAAAAAAAAAAACACCAAAATATTATACTCAGGTTTTTCTATTTACACAAAATTCATAAAAAAAGACAAAACCTGAGTATGCTCTTTAGGTACTCACAAAGAAATAATAGAATAACAGCTATGTAAGAAAAATATCAAGAGAACGAGGGTAATTTTTTACCTTTTTGCTTATTTTTTTTTTTCCCTCCAGACTTATTACTGGGGCTCAGGACATACATGGTGATGACTTCAATGATCCTGGTAGTTATTTATTTATTTATTTATTTTTCTGATCGAGACAGAGAGAGAGAGAGAAGGACAAAAAAGGAAAGGGAAAGAGATGGCAAAAGAGAGAGAGACACTTACAGCTCTATTCTACTGTTGATGAAGCTTCCCCCCACAGTTAGGGATCTGGGTTCTAACACACGGTAACATCTGCACTCTAGACAGCACACTTGGCCCATTATTTACAACCACCCCATTAATGAATTTATCTAAAAATATATCAAAGAACTATGGAATGTAAATAAGTGAATTTTCATATTATTTATTTTAATGGCAGACGTGCCCAGAGAGCACAGAGAGGAAGGAAGAGAAAGGCGGGGTAGAGGGAGTGATGAGGGCACTGCTCAGGTCTGGCTTATAGTGGTTCTGGAGATTAAACTGGGTACCTTGGAGCTGCAGGCATGAGAGTCTGTTGCATCACTGTTATGCCGTCTCCCCAGCCCAATAAATAAATGTTAAGGGAGTCGGGCGGTAGCCCAGCCGGTTAAGCGCACCTGGTGGGATGCATTGGATCGACCTTCTCGTGGTGCATCCCGTGAGTACCTATTCATTGGGGAAACTGATGATCCTTCCTAGCCGACTGAATCCACATGGATCCCAGTCACTTTCAAAGCCAGCAACAAGCAGCTCCTGACAGCTTTCAACCTAACGCTGTTGACTGGCTACCGAAGAAGGGCAAATGCTAGAAGAAGAAGCGCACATGGAGCAAAGCGCAAGCACCCACATAGCATAAGGATCCCGGTTTGAGCCCCTGGCTCCCCACCTGCAGGGAAGTCGCTTCACAGACAGTGAAGCAGGTCTGCAGGTGTCTATCTTTCTCTCCCCCTCTCTGTCTTCCCCTCCTCTCTCCACTTCTCTCTGTCCTATCCAACAACCATGACATCAATAACAATAACAACAATAACTACAAAAGTAAAGCAACAAGGGCAACAAAAGGGAATACACAAATAAATATTAAAAAATACATAAATAAATAAATTTTAATACTTAAGTGCCTACTCAAGTATCATTCGAAAAGAAAAGAAAATGAGCCAAGTAGATGAGACAAATCATAAAGAAATAATAGAAAATTCCATAGTATACCACAAAATCTAAAATAATTAATAAATAAATACTTCCAGAATGAGGGAACATAAAGAAAACAAAATATAGACTGATCTCAGATCTCTAAAACAGGCTGATTTTCTCACTGTTCCAAGGATAAATAAGGACATATTAAAATTATTGAAATTGGTGGAAGAAGTACACTAGCTGGTCTTGTTAGAGATACAAGGACACAGATTACTCACTGCTGACTAGTGAGTGAGAGAAAAATATCTGACAAAATGAATGAATTCAGAATTCCTCTTGAAAAGTAACAGTTTATGATCAGAGAGATTGATCTCTACTAGGCTAGCATCACAGGTTCAAATCGCAGCACCACCTGAGAGGAACAATGACACTAGAGAAAGTTCCAGCAATGTGTTAATTGAAAAAGTAGCCTAGGTAGGTAAGATTGAGCACGCTCAAGGCCTCAGTTCCTAAAAAGAAAGAGAGAAAGAAAGAAAGTAAATTTAAAATGCAGAGTTCATGAATAGATACACAGACAGGCAGATGGGTTATGAAAGCTGAGAATTCTGTCTTTAAACATTGTGTTTAATGCACTTTTTAGCTGAAAGAAATGGCAAATGCTCAGTTGCTTAAAACAGAACTTTGGTGTATTTAAGCAATATTTGCTTTTGAACAGTCCATTAATTACATTTACTTATTGTGAGCCAGGTGTTCTTATGGAAGGGGGGGCGTTGAGTTTCTAAGTATGATTTATAAAATGGTCTAATCAAAGTACTCAATAAGGTAAAACGAAAACTGTGAATAAAGTTCACGGGTGGTTGTGTAGTTGTGTAGTATTTCATATGAAATACTCATATTGTACTGCTCACTTTTATGAGGTTTGCTATTTATCTGTTTTGCCTGTTTGATGATATTGTTTAAAGAAAGGAACTACAATGTACTATAGTTTTCTTTTTTTTAAATATATTTATTTATTTTATTCCCTTTTGTTGTCCTTGCTGTTTTATTGTTGTAGTTATTATTGTTGTTATTGTTCTTGGATAGGACAGAGAGAGAAATGGAGAGAGGAGGGGAAGACAGAGATGGGGAGAGAAAGACAGACACCTGCAGACCTGCTTCACTGCTTGTGAAGTGACTCCCCTGCAGGTGGGGAGCCGGGGGCTTGAACCGGGATCCTCACACCGGTCCTTGGGCTTTGCTACACATGCACTTAACCCTCTGTGCTACCGCCCGACTCCCTATAGTTTTCTATTGTAGTTCATAGACAAGTATACTGAATTAGTGACATTGAAATGTTACATATCACCACATACATGCACAGTATATATGACTATATCTCCATACATCTATGTGTATACTCATATGTAGATCTAAAAACATTACTTTGTATATAAGAGAGTAGTATTAGAAAGTACTTCGAAATTTTTTTTTTATGATTCTGTATTATTTGTATCAACTAAAAGACTGAAACTTGACTGACTCAAAGTTAAATCATTTACTCATCCATGCAAAATCTAATAGTGACAGTAGACAATAATAGCCTATGGTTGAAGCCTCTGCTAAGAACATTTCTCTTTTAGACACAGAATTCAAAACAAGGTCATTGATTGTGTTCCATAAATATCCATTTTTTATTATATATGGCTTTTGCATTTTTGCCTTGAGATGCTTTTTTTTATTCACACTAGCACTTATCACTCTTCCATTTGTACTTTCAGGAGATTATTTTATTTTTCCATGGAAGCATTGAAGATAAATGACAGTTTTACTACAAGTTAAATAAAACCCTTGAAGTTGTCATATATTGAAGAAATTATTGTTCTGCTCAAAGCTATTAAAGGTAAAAGACCTTATAATTCTAAGGGCAAATCTTAGCTATAGTTCCAAGTTTCTCTTGATTCTACTGAATACATAATTTATTCATACATATAAGAAAGAGAGGGAGAGAGGGATAGAAATGGAGAGTATATATGTGTAGGCTATCACACAAAATATAAAATGCCCATAAGATGCCTAATGTACATGTCACGCTTATCAGTGTGGCAGAAAAATCGAAACAATAATTTTAATTCACTTTTTGGGTTTGCATGCTTTGAGACAGTAAATTTTGGTTCTAATATAGTTGTGCACTATAGAAACAGATAAATCTAAGCACTGTCTCCATTTCACTGTGTAATTTAAAGTTTGTTTCTTTGAGAAAAGAACTTGCAAGGAGATTAATTTAGCCTGTCAGATGAAAGGAATACTCTGAAATAGCATGTTCTCCATCTCCAGAGCACTTCTGTATGATTTAGGTGACAATATATTAATTTAATAAAGGGACTTCAGGTATCTGATGAGTATGGGGTGGGGGGTTGAGTCATTCAAATGACCGTAAATATTCCCTGTCTGTTCAATCACTGGAACAACCACCTGTTCTCCTCATTTTCGTACAGTAAAATGACTTAATCATTCAGTCTTCTTCTTTCCCATTAAAGTAGTGCTCCCTGTTTCTTCAGCTGGCTTATATGTTTGTTGATTGTGTATTTTATTATCTGCCTTAATCAGATCAGATCAGGATCTGAAAGAAAATAGCTTGGTGTAATGGCAACCACAAAGAATGACAGTTGGCAAATCTACGTTGTCCCAACTACTACTACCTCTAACTTTCTCAAGCATCACATCCTACAAGCTACTGAGCACCAGTGTAATTTACATTAAGAGATGGAGGGAGGGAGGGAGAGAGAGAGAGAGAGAAAGAGAAAGAGAGAGAGAGAGAGATATGCATATGATACCTACGTTTTCTAGGAATTTAATGTTTGTGATTATAATATCTGCCATCTACTTAAACTATGTTTAACAATGTAAAGTTCTTGTTCCAACTCTTATCAAAACTCACACAAAGAAAATTTCCCCACATGAACCCAAGTAGCTAAATCTGAGATTAAAGCTAAAAGTCTATGTCTACTGCTTTGGGGCACTTAATCAATTTATGTTTTCAAATCACTTTCATAGAAAAGATTGCCATGGAAAGCATAAAAACCAAACAACTTCTCTAATTTGTTCTCCAATATTATAGGAATGTATTTGCAAAGATAATGCTTTGTGGTGTGTGCTATTCATCTTTTCTATGTTGCTGATGTCACACTGAGGTGTCAATTAAAGATGATATGTGCAAATCTTTTAAAACCCTACAGAGAAAAGGGAAAAGGGTACACAATATAAGGCCATACCCAGGCAATTAAAGAAGAAATAAATGAAAATTAAACATGGTAGGTAAACCAAGTCTGTGAGAAATGATATGGGCTTCACATGTCAGACATTCATTGTTTTTAGGCAGGATGCCTATTTCATAGCCTTCATGCAAACCAGATCACAAATTAGCTATATTTTTTACTAACATAAGTATCAGATTCTATGTTGATATTTCATTTTGGTATTGATAAAAATCATTAGACCTGAATCTCATTTTCAGTGGTAGTCTATTAAAAAGAGAGACTAGGGGGCTGAGTGGTGGCGTACCTGGTTGAGCGCACATGTTATAATGTGCAAAGACCTGGGTTCAAGCCCCTGGTCCCCACCTGTAGGAGGAAAGCTTTGCGAGTGGTGAAGCAAGGCAGCAGGTATCTCTCTGTCTCTCTCCCTCTCTTCCACCCCATTCCCTCTTGATTTCTGCTGTCTCTATCCAATAAATAAAGATAATTAAAAAAAGATAAATAAAGAGACTAATTATTTATAGACTGTTTAAAAAGAAGAAGGCATAATGTATACAGGATATGTAGTTAATACCAATGTTTATTTCTCTAAATAGACATGTGGTCTGAGAGGTGTTGCAGTGGATAAAACATTGGACTCTTAAGCATGAGACCCCTAGTTCAATCCCTGGCAGACAGAGTGATGCCTGGCTTTTTCTCTTTCTTTCTTTCTTTCTTTCTTTCTTTCTTTCTTTCTTTCTTTCTTTCTTCTCTCCCACTGAGACAAGGCCCAGCTCCCTGGCTCTTTCTTTCTCTTCTCCTATCTTTCTAATTAATGAATAAATAAAATCTTTTAAAAAACAGACAGTTATGTGGTTTACATATGGCAATGCAGTTGTTTGAATTATATTATTATTGGATATATATATATATATATCCTTAATATCCTACATACAAAATAATGATATAGAAAGCTGATAGTTGCATTAAACCTAAGCTTACCTAATTTTATATTTCTCTGCAACTCAAGATATTTTAAGTTCTATTTGATTCGTTTACTTATAAGAAAAATAGCTTTGATCACTCCTGTGATTTACATATGAAAAAGACAGATAAAGCTGGGGAAGTAAACATAATGGTTATGCAAAAAGATTTCATGCCTGAGGCTCTATAGCCCCAGGTTCAGTCCTGAGCTCTACCATGAACCAAAACTGAGCACTGTTTTGGTAAAACAAAGATACTGCTGCTACTACTACTGCTGCTACTGCTACTACTACAGGTAAAAGATATCAAGTATATTATTTTTCAGAGGCTCAGAAGAAAGTCAGAATTAAGTGGAAATGCAAACTCTTCTGACTTACATGTTATCAGTATGTTAATATAGTAATCATGGAAGTGAAGTCATCTGAATGTGACAATGTCATGACTTGAATTTAATGACTTAATTTTCTTCTCCAAATGATGTGACTCCTTGGGTGGGCTTCAGGGTTCAGAGCATTTGAATAGCATGGAGACTGGTATTTCCAGATAATACAGAGGTGTGGAAGTGGAAACCCCCCCAAAAAGAAAAAAAATGTAGCAATTAGACTTCAATGCTAATTAACAAGCAAATTGGACCTTTAAAGTAGGAGTCACAGGGGTCAGGTGGTAGCACAGCAGGTTAAACACACATGGCGCAAATCACAAGGACTTGAGGAAGGATCTCAGTTCGAGCCCCTGGCTCCCCACCTGCAGGGAATTCACTTTACAGGCAATGAAGCAGGTCTGCAGGTGTCTATCTTTCTCTCCCCCTCTCTGTCTTCCCCTCCTCTCTCCATTTCTCTCTGTCCTATCTAACAACGACAACATCAATAACAACTACAACAATAAAACAACAAGGACAACAAAAGGGAATAAATAAATAAATATAAAAATAAAATCTAAAAAAAGTTTAAAAAGAAAATAAAAATAATAAAGTAGGAATCACATAAGAAAATTTAGAGTGTGTGACTTTTTGGTGTTTTAAGTATGTCCTGCCTAAATATGTTCACTCCCGTTATCCATAAGGCATCTTTCTTCTCCCAGTATTTATTTCTCTATTGATGTACTTAATTTAATTTTTACTTTGGGTAAAGACAGAGAAATCAAGAAGATGGGCTAAAATAGGAAGAAGGAGAGCCAGAGAGATATGTGCAGCCCTGCTTCACTACTTGTCAAGCTTCTTCTACTTCAGGTAGGGAGCCAGGGGCTTGAACTGAAGTCCTTGCATGTTGTAACAAGTGTGCTCTACCAAGTGTGCCACTGCCCAGACCCTATTATTTCTACAGGTGCTTGGAGTACTCAATTTGCTGCCATATTACCTTGCTAAATTCATATTCCCAAGGTGACATAAACTCTGCCCATACATCCAAAGTACATAGTTATTTACGGACATGCTGCAAATATGTGTCACTGTGTCAGGCCCGAAGAAAATAGCTGAGAAAGCACGTTTGTATCAGAGGTGTAGTATCAGATGGACTCCTATAAATAATTAGGGTCAAGATCCTGGAGAGGAAAGAAGACTACTTTGGATACCCTGATTTTTAAAAAATCTCTTTTTAGGAGTTACATATATTAGCTAGAGACATAGAGAAGCTGTAATGGAGGGCAGTGATACAGAGGGAAAAAGACAGTCACCTGCAGAATTTCTTTATCAGCATGAAGCCTCCCCTCTTCAGGTGGAGATCCAGGTCTTGGTCATTGATCCTTGCACATGATAATATATATATTCTACCAGGTGCACTCCTGACCAACCTGACTGAATATAATCTGATTTTAAACTCCAGTTTGAATCTGTAGAAACAGGGCATGCTTTTAATAATACATATATTATATATATATACTATATATATATATATATATATATATATATATATATATAGTAGGTTACAAGACATGTGTAAATAATATGACAATAACATATGAACACATCTTGATCAAGAACCATGTTTGGGAAGTTTTTTTTTCTTTTTCTTTTTTTTTACCAGAGCCTTGGTCTGCTCTAGTTTATGGTGGTGCTTATGGTGGGCAGGGGATTGAATCTGAGACTTTGGAGTCTCAGGCATGAGAATCTCTTCACATAACCTTTATGCTATCTATTCTCCCCAAAGGGAGGTTTTTTTTTTTTTTTTAGATAAGTTAGTTTAGTCTTCCAACTGTAGATAACATTTGTATCTAGTTAGTACAGGTAACAACATCCTGAACAGCTTTTTAATTTAACTTAATATTGATTGATTCATTCACTGGAACTTCACTACTTTAGGATGACTCAGATAGAAAGACAAAGACAGATATAAAGAAACAGAGATAAAGTAAAAACTGTACAAAGTCTTCTTTTTTGCTAAATTTATTTATTTATAAAATGGAAACACTGACAAGACCATAGGATAAGAGAGGTACAATTCCCACCACCAGAGCTCTGTATCCCATTCCCTCCCCTGATAGCTTTCCTATTCTTTAACCTTGTGGGAGTGTGGACCCAGGGTCACCATGGGGTACAGAAGGTGGAATGTCTGGCTTCTGTAATTGCTTCCCCGCTGAACATGGGCATTGGCAGGATAATCCATACTCCCAGCCTGTCTCTCTCTTTCCCTAGTGGGGCGGGGCTCTGAGGAAATGGACCCCCAAGACACCTTGGTGGGGTCATCTTCCCAGGGAAGTCCGGTAGACATCATGGTAGCATCTGGAACCTGGTGACTGAAAAAGGGTTAACATATAAAACCATACAAATTTTTGATTAATCATGACCCTAAAGGCTGGAATATTGAAGATGAAGATTTGGGGCCTCCATTTTTAAAATAGCTAGTAGTTCTATTTTAGGTATATTCCAAAAGGCCGATGACTTTATTAGTTTTTGCCTGAGCCTGACATATGATATGCAGGTGGACATAGGTTATTATTTATTGTCTTGGGAGATGATGTCATGGCTGGAAAAAAGGGCTAGAAAGCTGGATCAGGGAAGAGAGTAGCTGCGAAATATGGAAAAAGTATATAAACATTGTTGAATGTAAACCCCATCAATTTGATCTGGGACCCATATTCAGCACAGGAGCCTATGTAACCTCTACATCCCTATATGTCCGAACTTGCATTCTCTGGCCATTAGTAGGAACATTCAGAGTTGCACCAATTTTCAGGACCCATCTTCTTCAGGTAGTAGATAGAGTATGTTATATAAACCCCCTTCGGAGGATGGAATATTCTCTACCATTGTTGATCCACTTTCCAAGTCTTCATTGGCATGGTAGTACCGGGATTGGAACTGCATTATGCTGATGACAAAGTCCCCACATTATCCAAGTAAGCTATCTTGTCATTCCTGTAATGTTTATTATAACTCCAAATTTTTAGAAAAAGAAAGGAAGAAAATAGATGGATTTAATTCATACTGTGAGATGCAGCATACAATTTATAAAAGATATTTAAATAGAATATGTCTACAACAATATATTGTGGGATTTGCTTATGGTGGGAACATTCTTTTTTTAACGGAATTTTGGGAAAACTTTGTTTATAGAAACAATTACAGGGAATCACTGGAATAAACAATAATTAATGAGTCACAACTGCTTTGTCTTCGAATATGTGAAATAGTACAAAGTTGCTGAAAATAGCCCTGGATTTGTAGTGCAGGCACTGAACTCCAGCGATAAAAAAAAAAAAAAAAAAAAAAGGGAAGGAAAAGAAGCTAGGAAGTAACATAAGGGTTATATAAAAGAGACTTTCATGCCCGAGTCTCTAAAGTCCCACATTCACTCCCTGGTACTACTATAAACAAGAATTGAACAGTGCCCTAGTTAACAATAAAAAGCAAACATACCAACCAATCACAAACAAATTAGCACTATATGCTAGTGGTTTTAAAGATATATCTTAAAACTATTTTTAAAATAAAGATTTTAATATTATTTTAGGTCTGAGGAGATAGTCTACTAGTGCTACAAAAGGCTCTCATACCTCAGACCCCAACGTCCAAGGTTCAGTCCCCAGTACTGCCATAAACCAGAGCTGAACATTGACCTTGTGTCTGTCTGTCTGATTAAAAGAAAGATATTTATTTTAATATTTATTTATTTTACCTTTTGTAGTCCTAGTTGTTTTTTTTTTTACTGTTGTTGCAGTTATTGTTGTTATTGATATTGTCATTGTTAGATAAGGAAGAGAGAAATGGAGAGAGGAGGGGAAGACAGAGAGGGGGAGAAAAAGAGAGACATCTGCAGACCTGCTTTACCACCTGTGAAGCCACTCCCCTGCAGGTGGGAAGCCAGGGGTTCCAACCAGTATCCTTACCCCTGGGTCCTTGTGCCTTGTGCCATATGTTCTTAACCCGTTGTGCTACCGCCTGCAGGTGTCTATTTTTCTCTCCCCCTCTCTGTCTTTTTCTCCTCTCTTCATTTCTCTCTGTCCTATCCAACAACAGCAACAACAACAATAATTACAACAATAAAACAGCAAGGGCAACAAAAGGAAATAAATAAATATAAAAATAGTTTTAAAACAATTGTTTTTCTATGTGCTAGAATATCCAGGTATGACAATTGGCTTCCTTCCATCTGACTGTGACACATCGCTGATAAGAACTAAGATGTTTGTTTTGTTTCTTACCCCACGTGATACCTGAAGTTGGTTCAATTGCTTCAGGCATTTTGACCACTTCCATTACTGTGAATTTCTTCAGCAGTATTTAAGAATTATTAAGGGTCAGACTTCAGTTTTAGGCATATTTAAACAGGAAGATGTAGAAAGTAAATGAAGACAAGTCCTGTTCAGCCATTTCTGATTTGAGTAGTGTTTGGACAAGTCAGGTAAACTTTCTGAGTTGTTTTTGTTTTTTTTTTTCAAAAAGGGTGTGGAAAGGGGGCTGAACTTTATTCATGGATCAAAAAGTCATATGTACTAAAATATTTTGGATATTGCAAGGAGATTACATGTTTAAGGTTAATTATTTTCATTGTCATAATGAGACAAAAATACTATTCTAAGAACAGAAAAAGAAAATACTAAGAAAGTGGGATACAATAAAAGGAAGAAATAGGATAACTGTATAACTCAAGAAGTAACAGAATGGAAATTTCAGACAAAATTGGTTCATCTATTGGCTTGCCTCTGATATGTAGTTAGCTAGACAGGTAACAATGGTTTCCCATCACAGTGATTGAATATGGAGTACACAGTCTGGGGGTTTGCAGACTCCTATAATCACTGGCTGAAGCTTTGAATCGTGGAAAACAAGACAAAGGCAGTGTACTACTCTGAATGTATTCAAGTGTACTCTCGGCATAATTAAAAGTGTAAATATCTATGTTTGAAAAAATCATACATTCATTTTAAAATATGATGGAAATTTTATTTACTTAGTCATATCTAGCTCTATCTATCTATCTATCTATTTATGTCTATCACTGAAGCTTCTTTCATTGGAATGGAAGAAGAGTTTGAACCTGGGCTGCATGCTAGGCAAAGCAGCATACTATCCAAATTTCATATATCATTATTTTTACTATTATTATTTTGCCATAGCAGTGTTTGTTTCTGGCTAATGGGCATACCATTAGCCCATTAATGGGTATCAAAGGTAGAATCACAGAACCTCAGGCATGAAAGCCTATTGCAAAGTGATTACACTATTTCTCCAGCCCCAAGTAATATATTCTTTAATAAATGTTAATACTTTAACTGATTCAACATGGGCTTACGTGATTATAAAAAGTGCATATTACATTTCAGTGTCCTGAATTTAAATTAAAAACACCATCAGTGTTTTACTTTTGGAGAGTTAAATAATACACCTGGTCCTTAGCATAAAACATATTTTCAGTTATATGTTTTCTGCAATAACAAACAATTGCTATTCTCATTTCTTTCCTTGTATTCCTTTTTTTTTAAAATTTCTTTAATATTGTCCAACAAGACCATAGGGTAAGAGGGGTACAATTCCCACTACTAGAGTTCCTTATCCCATCCCCTCCATTAGAAGTTTTCCTATTCTTTATTTCTCTGGGAGCATGGACTCAAGATCATTATGGGGTGCAGAACGTGGAGGGTCTGGCTTTTGTAATTGCTTCTCCACTGGACACGGGTGTTGGCAGGTTGATCCATACTCCCAGCCTGTGTCTATCTTTCCCTGGTAGGGAAGGGCTCTGGAGAGATGTGGTTCCAGGGTATACTGGTGAGGTCATTTACCCAGGGAAGTCAGGTTGGCATCATGGTAGCATCTGCAACTTGGTGGCTGAAAAAGCTTTAAAATATAAAGCAGAACATTGTTCAGTAATCAGGAACCTAAAGGTAATAATATAGCAGATGAGATTTGGGGTCTCCATTTTGGAAAAAGACAGTAGGTCTATTTTTAGTATATTATCTCATCATCTCTTTTTGTGTGTCTTCCTTTTATTGTATAATCCTATATTATGTACTGTTATTTCTCTTTCCTAGTATATTTTCTTTTTTTAATATTTATTTATTTCCTTTTTGTTGCCTTTGTTGTTTTTATTGTTGTTGTAGTTATTATTGTTGATATTGTCATTGTTGGATAGGGCAGAGAGAAATGGAGAGAGGAAGGGAAGACAGAGATGGGGAGATAAAGACAGACACCTGCAGACCTACTTCACCTCCTGTGAAGTGACTCCCCTGCAGGTGGGGAGCGGGGGCTCGAACCGGCATCTTTATGCCAGACCTTGAACTTTGCACCACGTGCACGTAACCCGTTGCACTACCACCCGACTCTCCCTAGTATATTTTCTATAAGTGAGCCTTTCATAGGGCTCAACTCACCTACAACTTCAGTTCCTTATTCAGACTTCAGTAGTGGAAAGGTTTTTTGCTGTGCTAGGGATTAGTCGCCGTTTTTTACAGTAATCAGATATCAGAGACATGTCTTTCGGGAGTGTTTCCTCGAGGATGTAGAACTTTGATGCCTGAGTTGCACAGCAGATGTCATCGGCGTAGATGAACTTCCTTGAAGAAGTTTCTGGGAGGTCATTGATGTAAATATTAAATAGCGTAGGAGCCAGAACAGAGCCCTGGGGGAGGCCACTTGAGACACGTCTCCATCTGCTAGACTTGTCACCCAGATGCACCCGGAATCTTCTGTTTTGGAGAAGAAACGATATAGTGTTGGCCACCCATGGAGGCAGGCATCTTGAGATCTTGACTAGGAGACCACGGTGCCAGACCGTGTCATAGGCTGCTGTGAGATCAACAAAGACAGCAGTCGTCTTTAAATTCTTCTGGAATCCATTTTCAATGTATGTTGAGAGGGCCAGGGCTTGTTCGCAGGTAGATCTTCCTGGGTGGAAACCAGCTTGGGCGGGTGATAGGAATTTCTCTGTAAGATGAGAAATACGTGACAGAAGCAGCCTCTCAAGGAGTTTGTAACACACGGAGAGGAGAGAAATTGGTCTATAGCTGGCGGCCAGTGTTGGGTTTTTCTTTGGTTTCAAAACTGCTATCTGTTTTCCGTCTACACCATGCCTCGGCCTCGCGTGAACTTAATGTGCAGCTTGGCGATACGAGAATCCGGCATGAAGCCCAGCCAGTCTATCTTGGTGTTACTCTCTATCACACTCTGTCATTTTACGAACATCTCATAAAAACTGCAGCAAAGGTGGGCACGAGGAATAACATCATTGCAAGACTGGCCAGCTCCTCATGGTGCTCGAGCGCTTCCACACTACGATCATCATCTCTGGCATTATGCTATTCCACTGCAGAATACTGTGCCCCAGTATGGTTCCGTAGCCCCCATGTCCACTTGGTCGATTCCAAATTATATTCCTCCATGAGGATAATTTCTGGAACCATCCGTTCCACCCCGGTTCCATGGCTGCCAGTTCTTAGCAACATCGCCCTGCCAGATATTCGTCGGGATGCGGCATCATCTAAGTTCATTTCCCACGTCTACGCTCGACCGGACCTGCCAATATACGCGGATATCTTCGCCCACCCTGTCCAACGCTTGACGTCTCGTCACCCAACCTGGTCCCCTACGCCTACACTGAACTTCTCTGTTCCAGACTCTTGGAAACAGAGTTGGCAGTCAGCTGAGGTAAAGAACAAACACCTCATCACAGACCCCTGCAAGCGTCAACCCGGCTTTGACCTAGCACGTTATGATTGGGCCCTCCTCAATTGCTATCAAACAGGCCATGGCCGGTGCGCCGCTATGTTCCATCGCTGGGGAGCCAGACACGACCCGAACTGCCCCTGCGGCTCCAGACAGACTATGACCCACATAGTCAATGACTGCCACCTCTCCAGATTCAAAGGAGGTCTCGAAACTTTACATCAGGCTCAACCTGACTCTGTTGACTGGCTACGGAAGAAGGGCAAACGCTAGAAGAAGAAGAAATGGAAAGGTGTTCAACTTCAAGAGTGTCTTGAAGTTTCCAAGCTGATGTTTACCAAGTATTACTACCCCAGAATTGTTTCAACTTTAATTCAGTAGCTTATAAATAACTTTCTATATACCCATACCCTCTCAGACACAAGATCCAGATTTTTATTTGCTATTCCATAGTTTTATAATAATAAACAGTTTGCCTTCTCCTGACCCCAAAGCACTTTCAGACTACAAACTGTGATTTTAGTGGAAGCCTTTTTTTTTCTAAAGCAAGAATGTCCATCTTCTTCCCCAGCAAAATGTTTGACTGTTTTCCACAAGTAAGCTTTCTAAAATGAACCAAAAAAATCAATTGCACTAACATTGATCTTTAGTCTTCACCTATCAAAATCTTGAATTCTTTACTTTTAGTCTCAAAGGGAGAATTATTAAATAACAGTATGCTATAAACATATATGAAATGCTGGAAGACTATGACATAGAAAAAGAAATGACAATTTATATCTGTTAGAGTGAAATTTCAGGGTGGATGGATCAATTTCTTAATATAGAGCCTAGAACTTGTGATTTCCAATGGGCTGATGAATCACTGGTGTGTCTAATTCCATGCTCATTACTAGAGAAGGAACAGCAATATTGCTGCAGGGACTGAAAGCCAACATGTCCATGCCCTATACACTTTGAATTGTATTTTCATGGATCTTTAGGGAAACCAGATCTTTACTCTTGATAATCTATCCCTATATTTTTCATTGCCTTGACCACCAACATATTTGTTTACTCAATAATTCTTTTCATAATTATCTGTGAAGTGCTCTGATATACAACACTGACTTAGACAAAGGAACAAAGGACAACTTTCCTTTCCTAGTGAGTCTTAGGATGTCAGTGGACCCAAGAGAATGTGTCTCCCCCTTCTAGACTACAGTTTGTGTACCAAGACACCTGAATTCCCTGTCTCAGCAGCTCAGAACCCCCCTTCAAGGTCCATATAGTCAAAGTTGTCCCTCACAGGTCTACTAGTTAGCAGTATGCTCACCGTCAGGTTTGTAGGGGTTGGGAGTAGCCAAGTCACATCCTTTAAGGAGGGATAGATGATGTGGAAAAGAACGGATGTGCATTTTGGCATCTTCAGTGTCCCTATAGTTTCAGGCCAAGTAGTGAAAGATGGAGCTTGAGATGAGTCTCAGATCCCCACTGGCAGGGGGGAAGCTTCACAAATGGTAAAGCAAGGCTGAGAGTGATATCTCCTTCTCTCTCCCTAACTCCCTCACTCCTCTTAATTTCCCTTTGCCCTATCAAATTAAAGGAATGAAAAAGAAAAAGAAAAAAAAAGGAACAAGTGGTCACTGGGAGCAGTAGACTGGTCTTGTAGGCTCCAAGTCCTAGCAATAACCATGTGGAAGGAAGGAGGGCAGGAAGGAAGGATAGAGGGAAGGGAAAAGGAAAGAAAGGGAAAAGAAAGAGGAAACAGACTGCAAGCTAAAAGTTTATTTGTATATGTTCCCTAACTTCTGTCAATAGTAGGAGTACTACTGATAACATATGCTACTAATTTAAAAGTGGATTTAATCCATTTTCCTATTTTATTAGATTATATCATGTGAAAAATGTCGTTCTATTTGCCTTAAATCTTGAAGCCGTTGAAAGAACACTGAGCCAAGCATGGGTTTTATATGATCCTGTCATATGTTGTTTATTTCCTCAAAGTGTATTGTTCCAAAGTCTGCTAGAACCAAATAATTGTTTCCTCCTTTAAAGTGTTTTAAATATAGATCCCCTCCCCTCCAAGCAGATTTTTAACCATTTAGTCATCGGTGATAGAACACTACTTCTACATTCACGGTGAACACTCAATATAACTCCCAGTGGGAAATTGGTACTATGGAGTCTCTCCCTCTCACTGTTTCCTCTTTCTTTTTCTTCTTCTTTTTATTTCTTTTTTCCTCTAGGATTATCATCCATGGGGCTTGGTGCCAGCTCTATGAATCCACTTACTCCTAGTGGCCATTTCTTTTTTTTTTTTTTTCTTTTTTTCCATTTTATTGGATAGGAAAGAAAGAAATTGAGAGAGGATGAGGAGACAGATGCCTGAAGACCTGCTTCACTGCTAGTGAAGAGACCCCTCTGCAGGTGGGGAGCTGAGGGCTTAAACTGGGATCATCAAGGGGGATCCTTGCACTTTGTACTATGGGCATTTAACCTGGTACAACACCGCTCAGGCCCCATTTCTTCTTTCTACCCAAAAAAGTTGGTGGTGATAGAAGTGGTGATAGTAAAGAGGGAGAAGAAGGAGGAGGAGCAGGAGGAGGAAAAAGAGGAAGGAGAAAGAAGAGGAGGGAAAAAGAGGGGGAGGAGGAACAGAAGGAGGAGAAAAGGAAGGGAGGGGGAGGAGGAGGAAGGAGAAAGAGAAGAGGCAGGGTAGGCAGGAAGGGGCGGGAGAGAAAGAGGAGGAAGAAATTGGAAAGAGAGAGGGAAGGAGAAAGATAAGAAACAAGCAAGGAAGGAAAGAAGGGTGAGAGGGAGGAAGGAAGGAAGGGTGGGAGGGAGGGAGGAAGGAAAGAAGCAAGGAAGGAAGGAAGGGGGGAAGGAAGAAAAGAATGAAGGAAAGAAAGAAGGAAAAGAAAACAGGAAAATGGGTTAAGCATACTACTGCTAACTCACATATTTTGTTTTTAATAGTCACAAAATTCTCAAACTTCTGTATGGAAAACATGTTTTTTTCTTCCCAATAGAGCAGCAGTTGACAAATTTTGGCCACATCTGGCTCATTATATGCTTTTATAGAAATAGAAAGTAAAGCACACATTTATTTTTCAAATGATTGATAAATATTAAAGTATACTCTTTTGTGGCATGTAAAAAATCCAGAAATTTTAATTGTTTACTTTTTGTTTTTAATCATATTTTTACAAGACTATAAGATTACAATGTGTAGTCTCATACCACACCTACCACCCAAATTATGTATCCCCCTACCCTCCCATCTCCTTAAAATAGCTTCCATAGTTCTCACAAGTATTAGAGACTGTTTGCTTGCTTCTTTGTTATGTTTTTGTTTATTTAATTAATTTATTTATTTGCAAGTGCATGTAAATTAGATGTCTAGATTCCACATATGAATGAAACCATCTGGGAGTTGTCTTTCAACTCTTATTTGATAAGTATAATCACCTCTAGTTCTGACCATTTTTCCCCAAAGAATTGTGATATCATCTTTTTTATTACAGAATAGTATTCCATATGTATCATACAATGTCTTTAGTTAGTCCTCTGTTGACAGACATTTAGGCTTCTTCCATTCTGGCTATTGTGAATAATGCAGCTATAAACATAGGGGTGCCAGTATTCCTTCTAATTGGTGTTTGAAGTGTTCTTTGAGTGGTGTTGCTGGATCATAAGGTAATTCTATTTTTATTTGTTTAAGGACTATCCAACAGTCTTCCAAGTGGGCTGTACCAGTTTGCATTCCCTTTTTTCCATAATGTCTTCAGCACCTGACAACCAGGTGGTGGCTTACTCTATAGAATGCAGGTTACCATGCTTGAAGAACCAGGTTGAAGCTCCCGGTTCCCAGCGAAAAATGAGTATCTTCACAAGTGATAGGTGTCTCTATCTCTCTGTCTCTTGCAATATATATATATATATAATCATTAGGAATAGTGAAATTGTATAGGTACTAAAACTAAGTGGTAACCTTGTTGAAAAAAAAAAGAGGGGGCTGTGTGGTAGTGTACCTGGTTCACAAGGACCCAGGTTCAAGCCCCCACTCCCCCCCTGCAGGGGACACTTCACAAATGGTGAGGCAAGTCTTCAGGTGTCTCTCTCTCCCTCCCTCTTTACCTTCCCCTCCCTTCTCAATTTCTTTTTGACCTATTGAATAAAATAGGGGAGGAAGAAGTGTCTACCAGGAGTGGAGGAGACTTAATGCTAGCATTAACTTTGAAGGAAAACAAAGAAAAAAGTCTCACCTGCTAAAACGTACAACTTTAATTTTTAAAAAATATTTGTTTATTCCCTTTTGTTGCCCTTGTTGTTTTATTGTTGTATTTATTGATGTCATTGTTGGATAGGACAGAGAGAAATGGACAGAGGAGGGGAAGACAGAGAGGGGGAAAGAAAGACATCTGCAGATTTGCTTCGCCACCTGTGAAGCCATCCCCCTGCAGATGGGGAGCCGGGAGCTCGAACCGTGATTCTTGTGCCGGTCCTTGCGTTTTGTGCTGCCTGCGCTTAACCCAGTGCATTACTGCCCGACTCCCACAACTTTAATTTTTAAGACAGATATTTTTTAAAGGAAAAAAAAAATCTGCCTCAAGAAAGCCTAAAAGCAATCTTGAGAAAATCAGCGTGATCTTCCAATAATTTTACCATCTGTTAGACACAATTCAACATACTTAGAGGAAAGGAACATAATGCAAATTTGCAATGTATAATTCATGTGTAAGAAAAAAATCAGACATGTGAAGAAACAAGAAAGTATGATGCATATTCTGGAGAATACAGCTGCCTGTCAGTGGGAGACCAGAGAAGATTTAGGTGTTGGCCATAACAGAAACAACCTTTGTTACAGTTATCTAGGAAAAGTCATCTAAAAGTGGATAAAGAATTGGGGTCCCAAGCATGAGGTCTCAAGCATTGATCCTGGCATTGTATGTGCAAGAATTATGTTGTGATTCTCTTTGTGATTAACAAATAATAAATAAATAAAATAAGTAAGTGTTTTTTTTTTAATTTTAAAAATATTTTATATCAACCACTACAAATGTGAAACCTGTTACATTAATAAAGATATAAATATTGAGGTGATTTATCAGGGAAACCAAACCTGTATGGAATAAATGTATGCAATTTTTGAAACAAAGAATTCGATATTGGAGAAGTACCTGGTCACAGACAAGTCACAACAGCAATTGATTGTAAACTTGGAAAGTGATATAATTCATATAGTTTGAAGAAAAAAACAGAAATAAAAAAAAAAAGAAAACAGGAGTGTGTCTCATGTTCGCAATTATCAAGTGATCTAATATAACTGGAACTGGAACACCAGAATGTGACAGAGACAATGCTTGTGTTTTTGAAAAAATCAATAGAAGACTTCAATATAGAACATTACATAACTTAAGGATCCTCAAGCAAAGTAAACAAGTAGAAGACTACATCTAGGCACCATAATGCTCTAATTATATGAAAAAAAATTAAAACAGTAAAAAGATGAGAGATACACTGTACTGAAGCCAATCAATGAGAATGACAGTTTATAGCTCATTAAAAATAACTGAAGCAGATATAATGCAATGACATGACTGAAGTATTAAATGCAGAAGAAGTAGACCTAGAATTCTACACTGAGTGAAAACAATGCTTTGATAATTAAGAAAAGGCTTGGGTAAAATAGCACCTGGAATTTGTGAACCAAACTTTCATGCCTGTGGACTCAGAGTTTAATCCCTTCAGCCTAAGAGAGAGCTGAGGAGTAGTCCAGCCTCTTATTAAAATGCACATGAAATGCAATAAGTAACAAAGATATATAGTAATATTTTCATAAATGGAATGTTAAAATAAGGCAATATTGATTTAAATTTAATATAAATATTAAAATAGTTGATTAGTTCACAGGGAGTTAGGAAAAGCATTCATGGAAAAAGAATAATAAAAGTAAATGTCAATATGTTAAGTGAACAAAATAACATTTGGTACTACATGCTCCAATTAAATGATGACTTTGGTTAAAAAAGATGTCAGACATGGGGGTCTGGACTCTGCTGTTTAGAGTTAAGTACATGTAGTTCTATGAGCAAGGAATGCACAGGGACTCTGGTTCCAACCCTCTCTCCCCACTCATAGTAGGAATGCTTCATGAGTGACAAAGCAGGTGTGCAGATGTCCTCTCAGTTATTCTCTGTCCTATCAAATAAAATAAAAAGGAAAAACAGAATGGTGAAAAAAACTCAGATATGTGCTATTTGTAAGAGATTTTAAATGTAATAAAATATTTGATTGAGGGTAAAATAATAGTATAAAACATATTATGCAAATAAAATATAAGAAAGATGCTGTGGCTATATTAATGTAAAGAAATAGAATTCAAGGTAGGTATTACCAATTATACACTTCATAGTAAAAGAGGTAAAATTGGAATAATAGTTATTTAAATACTGTACATTAATAAATAGTTTCAAAATAAAATAAATATGAACATACATAAGGAATTTTGTAAAGCCAATCTGATAAATTGAGATTCTACTATTTTTCTTGCATTCAAAGGAAAATGAGTAACATTAAACTTACTATGAACAAGTCTAATCACTAAATTGACCAACAACATTTATAAATCACGGTGCCCAATAAACTTTAAATTGTGTATTATTTAAATGTTAACATATAATGAAATGTTTAAGGTCTACTCTTGTTCTATGGAGATGGTATAATGGTTATGAAGTAGACTTTCAGGCCTGAGACTCTGAAGTCCCAAGAACAATCCCTAAAGCTGTGCATTGTTACCTGCTTATCTGTCTACTTGTCATTTTTCCCTCTGTATTTCTCTTTCATTAATAATAAATGTTTTTTTTAAATAGCTTTAAAGATATCTCTTCACGGGGGCCAGGCGGTAGCGCACCAGGTGGTAGTGCACCTGTTTAAGCACACACAGTACAAAGTGCAAGGACCACCAGCGCAAAGATCCCAGTTCGAGCCACAGGCTCCCCACCTGCTAGGGGTGTTACTTCACAAGCAGTGGTGCAGGCGTGCAGGTGTCTATCTTTCTCTCCCCCTGTCTATCTTCCCCTCCCCTCTTAACTTCTTTCTGTTATAACCAAAAAAAAAAAGGAAAAAAAATAGCCTCCAGGAGCAGTGGATTCACAGTACAGGTGCCGAGCCCAAGCCAATAACCTTGGAGGCAAAAAAAAGTATATCATCTATATCTGTATCTCTCATCTATATCTATGTCTATCGTCTATGTCTATGTCTATGTCTATGTCATGTCTATGTCATGTCTATGTCTATGTCTATGTCATGTCTATGTCTATGTCTATGTTTATGCCATGTCTATGTCATGTCTATGTCTATGTTTATGTCATGTCTATGTCTATGTCATGTCTATGTCATGTCTATGTCATGTCTATGTCTATGTCTATATCTATCGTCTATCGTCTATCATCTATCTATGTCATGTCTATGTCTATGTCTATGTCTATGTCTATGTCATGTCTATGTCATGTCTATGTCTATGTCTATGTCATGTCTATGTCTATGTCTATGTCTATGTCTATCGTCTATCGTCTATCGTCTATCGTCTATGTCTATGTCTATGTCATATCTATATCTACTCCCTCCACACCTTCCAAATATATGAGTACTGAAGATATAGTTACAATGCTGTACATTAGAACCCCAGAAAGTATCTTTATTTGTGAAGTTTGCACCTTTTGATCACCTACACTCATTTATACTGACCCCCTACCCTCTGTCTGTGGCAACCACCTGTTTCCCTTTTTCACAAATTTTTTATACTACTTATATATGCCACATGTAAATGAGGAATAGCTTTTTTCTTTCTTTACCAAACTTATTTCACTTGTGCTCAAGTGTTATCCATGTTTCTATGAATATCAGGATTTCCTTCCTCTGTGGCTTAGTAATACTCCTTAATATGTACATATATCATATTTGCCTTATCCATTCTTCTGCCAGTAGACACATATGCTCTCATAGAAATGCTGTGATTTGGATGTAAATATGCCATTTATTAGGTATGATATTTGAAAGCATTACCATTCTCAGAGATATGAGTGACTCTGTTAGAGATATTAGTGCAGTGTTATCTATTTATCTATCTGTCATCTTTCTCTCTGTATTTCTCTTTCATTAATAATAAATAAAACATTTATTTTATTTATAAATGGGTAACACACCTGTTTAAGCACATATAGTACAAAGTGCAAGGACCACCGGTGCAAAGATCCTGGTTCGAGCCACAGACTCCCCACCTGCAGGGGGTGTCATTAATTGTGTTAATATTGTGTTAATATCTCTAACACTCTAACTTGCGAGTGGAACTTAAGACAGAGAGAAATAGAGAGGGAAGGGGGGAATGGACACATGCAGCACTGCTTCACCAATCATGAAGTTTCACTTGTGCTCAGGTTTTATCCATGTTGCTATGAATATCAGCATTTCCTTCTTCTGTGGCTAAGTAATATTTTTAATATGTACATACATCATATTTGCCTTGTCCATTCCTCATGTAGGTGTGAACTAGGGGCTTGAACCCTGGCATTTGAGAATTGTAACACCTGTGCTCAGTCAGGTGCTCTACCTTCTACCCCAGAATGCAGAATCTTAGGCCCAGTTCTGACCTAAAAACTCAACTTCTGATTTAGAAAACTTTCCCATTTAGAAATATGAACAATAGTTTTGAGAAGCACTGAACTGACTGGGCCTACCACATAGTAGGTAATAAAACGTCTGTAAGAAGAAAACCCAGGGAGTGGGGCGGTAGCACAGTGGGTTAAGCGCACATGGCACAAAGCACAAGGACTGGTGGAGCCCCTAGCTCCCCACCTGCAGGGGTGTGTTTCACAGGCGGTGAAGCAGGTCTGCAGGTGTCTATCTTCCTCTCCCCCTCTTTTTCTTTCTCTCCTCTCTCCATTTCTCTCGGTTCTATCCAACAACAGTGACATCAATAACAATAATAATAATCACAACAAGGATAAAACAACAAGGGCAACAAAAAGGGGAAAAATATAGCTTCCAGGAGCAGTGCATTCACGGTGCAGGCACTGAGCCCCAGCAATAATCCTGGAGGCAAAAAAGAAACAGAAGAAGAAGAAGGAGGAGGAGGAGGAGGAGGAGGAGGAGGAGGAGGAGGAGGAGGAGGAGGAGGAGGAGGAGGAGGAGGAGGAGGAGAAGGAGAAGGAGAAGAAGAAGAAGAAGGAGAAGGAGAAGGAGAAGGAGAAGAAGAAGAAGAAAACCCAACTTCCTGAATATTCTCAGTTGTCAAGGATTGTTATATAATTTTAGCACTTACTCCATTTCCCCACTCCAATCCTTTATAGGATTCAGCTTGCCTAAATTTTTGCCAGGAATCTCACAATAAATCCTTAACTGTTCACATTGTTCTCTACCTTCCAAATCACTAGATCTGAAGTCTGTTTAGGAGTAGAGAGTACATAGCTGGAGTTATTATTTCAATACCTTGAAATTTTTAAAGCTTAAAATGTATGCTTTCTTGGCAGGAGAAAATTATAAATTAACAGAACACAATAGATCTAACATTTTCAAATACTGTAAATTAAGCATGTCACCAATAACTTAAAAATGTCTTTACAGGAATAAAGTACAGAGATAAATAAGGCAAAAACCAAAACTATAACAGCTAAAAGAAAGATCAATAGAATCTAAATAAGCCTTTTAGTGTGGAGGAAACCTCAGAAAAACATATAAAAAAACAAACAAACAAACAAAAAACAAAAGGAAAATATGCTAATAATACCCAATGGGGTTTTCAAATGAATAAATAAGAAATAAATATATTAATGAGGAGACAATAATGAAATCTACAAAGACTTGGAAATGACTAGGCTATTGACCTGCTTTATAAAAGTATCTTTAACAAAAGCAAAATCAAAACAAACTAACAAAAAGCACAGGTAGAAAGTTGAATCAATTAGCATGTACTGAAATTCTTGCTAAGCACAAGGGAGATAGTTCAAATCAACAGTTTTGTTCCTCCACCATATAATTCAAAAGGTTCAGCAAAAAAATACATATATGTTGATTTTGTGCCACAATCTCAAGACAAAAAGAAGAAGACCTGGTCTTTTCAGTGATTTTCCTTCCCAGTGATAAGGGTGCTTTGTTTATTTGCACAGGTAACTTGACACTATAAAAGAGAAAAGCTTTGAGTTATCAAGTCTCTGTTGTCTTAAAAAGAGAGCAGCAATCATTGTAACTCTTTAAAGTAAAGAGACAAATCCTAAAATAAATATTGGAAGATATCTAGATGATAAATGAATTATGAAAGGCAAGCAGAATAATTTTGCAAAGAGAAAAAAAAATCATGCCTGGCAAATTTAATTGCCTTTTTTTTTCCTTGTGGATCAAGTGATGAAATTAATAGATGAAAGCAGCAATAGATGTGGTTTATCTTGCTTTCAGCAAGGCAAAAGGATAGTGTATCTTATAAAATTTTACTCAAAGAATTAGCTTAAATTAGCTTGGATAGGAACACTTTTAGATAGAGTAAAAATTGGTTGAAGTATCCCATGAAAGGACTCATAAGCGGTAGTTTTTTATTCTAGAAGGGAGGAGGTGTCTAGAGGACTCCTACCAAGGCTAGTGATACATTAAAAACAGGCTCATTAATGATGAAACTGAGGAATAAAACAAATCATTAATGAAGTCCACAGTCATTGCTAGGTTGAGAAGTACCACATGCATCCTCAAAACTGGAAAAGCAATCATGAGCCCTGAGGAGGAGGTTTGATAGATGGTGGGAATTTCATTTCAATTTATCCAACTGGGAAAATTCACTGGGGAAAATAAAATCCTAGACCCCAAAGGAGTCTCTTGAGCAGACTAACCACAAAACTGGAATGCAAATTGTAAGAAGCAGTTCAGAAACCCCTTCTTCTGAGTCAGAGATTACAAATTCTGGTTAGTTTGCAACTACATTATAATATATATATATATATTCATATTTATTATGTATATTTTCCTGGAAAAGGCTAAGAAATAGCAATGGAGGTTCAGAAGAGATCTACAAAGACATTGAAAAAGGATTTAAAACCATTAAAGGATGGGTTACTTAACTTACTATCTCCGTGGAAAGTTTTACTTCAAGAGCTAATGAAATTCCACCTCTTTGAATTGACTTATTTTATGTCTAGGACTATCATTTAAGAAAATTCTAGCTATTATACTGTTAGTGGGTATTCAACCTGCTGTAGTCCTTACATAAAATAGTTTGAAGCATCTTTAAGCAAATAAAAATAGAAATATCTATTAAAGAAAAAATATATTGGGCTTTGCTGTGGTGCATCAGCTTGACTTGGGTTCATGTCTGCAGTGTCTGTCTATCTATCTATCTATCTATCTATCTATCTACCTACCCTCTCAATTTGTCCGTCTCTAGCCACTAAATGAATAAATATTAAGGAGGAGAAGATCACTCAGGAGCTGTGAGCTCTGGGCTGTGATCAGGCTAATGCTATAGTAGCAGTCACACAGAGAAAGTCGTTCTTAGGGTTTATGTGTCATCTGTGTATGTTGACTCCCCACAGGGCACTTTCAGCGCTCTTTGAAACTGTGGTCCTCGATGGGAGCTACCATTGAGGTGGGAGCTGGGAGAATGTCCTATTTTGAGCAGCATGCACGAAATGGAGACGTTCCTACAAGCACACACTTCTGGCTGCCAGAGCCTGAATGCTTTAATCTGTGACCAGAAGCACTGAGCAACACAGCTAAAATGGAAGCCAGGCAAGGGCTGACAGTGGAACACAGAAGCAAGTTGTGGAGAGGACTTTTGCTTGTGAAAAGCCACAGGTGGAGCTGGCTTCCATTCTAGCATGTTCTGGTCCTGCCCTGAGGCTCAGATTCCATCTGCCTGCACGCATGGGTCACAGGTGAAGTATATTCAGTCACTATCTTAAACCAGTGGCTTCCAGGGTACTGCAGGGGCCTCAGGCACTGCTGTTTCACCTCTAATCCTGGCTCATATTTTCTTGTGCAGTGGTCTCTGCCCCTACTGACTGCTGGCTGCTCTCCCAGTGCTCAGCCAGGGATTTGATACTCTACTCCCTAAATCTCACTGCCTTTCAGAGCTAAACCTGTTTTCCACATGGACTGCTTCCCTAATGATGCTGCCTTCAAGTGTGAGTATCCCAGTATCCGTGTCAGCCCTCTAGTTGTCAAATCCAGGAACCGTGTCAAAGATACTCTACCCTCTCTCAATCACCCTGTTCTGGAGGCAGGCCAGGTGGAATTGTATTAGTCTGTTCGCTTGCTTTCATTGGGAGGTTAATGATTTACAGTGCAGTTGTTGGTGCATGGGTATAATTTCTCATCTAATCATAATAGATATCTGCAAAACACTCTCACCTACCAACCTAGGTTCTTTCCCACCATAACGCACCAGGACCCTAAAGCCTTCTACTCGACAACTCTCTTCCTGTCCTCCTTCCTCAGAGAAGGTGATGCAATGAAGCAAACCCAGTCCAAGTTCTACTTTGTGTTTCTCTTTTCTGTTCTTATTTATCAACATCTTTTCATGAGTGAGATCATCTCATATTCATCCTTCTCTTTCTGTTTTATTTCACTTAACATGATTCCTCCAAGTATCATCCAGGATGAGGAGAAGATGACTTCATCCTTCTTAATAGCTGAGTAGTATTCCATTGTGCATATATCACAACTTCCTTAGCCACTCCTAAGTTGCTGGGCACCTAGTTTGCTTCCAAGTTTGAGTTATTACAAATTGTACTTTTATGAACAAATCTCTCTGGATATTTCCTCTGCTATGAACACAGATCTCTTTGGATGGGTGTGTGTGCTTCTTTAGAATATATCCCCAGGAGAAGAATTGCTGGGTCATATGGTAGGTCCATTTCTAGCATTCTGAGAGTCGGTGTTACATTTTTTTTCCTGATCTTTTACATATTTCCCACACCTCTTCCTTACACCAGTCCTTGTGCTTTGCACCACCTGCACTTAACCCGCTGCACTGCTGGAATCCTGACCCCACACTGCTTCCTTTGAAAACATTGTTGCTTTATGCCTGTGGTCTTCTGTGGGGTGGGGAAGGGGCAGTTCTAGAAATCTGTTATTTTGTTTAAAAGTTAAGGAAGAGCTAAATTCACCTATTTTTGTCTCCTGCTATGTTGTCTTTACCCCTCCATTACACTATTAATAGGTACAAAACAAAAAATGTTACTTGTTTGTGTGCCTTCATGTCAGCAATCTCTGTCGCCTTCATTCTTCATTCTTCTAACAGACTGCAGCTGTGAAGACCTGCTGTGTGACCATGGTTTTTTAGATTCATTCAAGGTATCCTTGAGTTCAGTCTTATTGATAATGTATCTATGTTCATAGAGATATTGGTTTACAGGGAGAGAGGAAGATCATGAAGAAGAGGGAGAGGAAGAGAGACTAAGAGAGACATAGTCTTTGTCTAATTTCAAAATTAAGGGAATGTTGACATCACAGAATATGTTTGGAAGTTGTTTTTCTTCCTTTTCAAGTTTATGGATTCATAGTGCAAGCAAAAAAGAAGCGAAAGCAGCGGAAACTTTAAACTAGCAGTCAGGCAGGAACAGTCAATGTCATGGGAAAATGAAACTGGAAAATGCTACAAACTTGAAAGCTTGTTCCTTCTCAGCATGTAGGAATTCAGGAGTGGGGCTGATGCAAACCATGGCAATTCTCTTTTCCCTTTGCATTCCCCACTTGCTGGTTTTCCCATTTCACTACCACAATTCTTTATGAAACTATCTGCTGGTCAGTATGGAGATGCTTATTTTAATTTACCAAGGGTGCATCCTGAACTCTCTTCCAGTTTGTCCACATCGATTATAAGAATGCCAGCAGGTACTCTGACTGTTTCTGAAATAAAGACACAGGAAATAGGAACATTACAACTGATACTCTGCATGGAGTAATAATTTTAAAAAAGCACAATTTAGATGCTCACATAGAGATTTCATTGCAATCTGTACTATATCAAACAATAAAATTGTAGGTTAGGCTGTATTCTATTTTCAAAAAAGGGAGATTAAACATACAGAATGTTACTTGATCTTATTCTTCCTCTCTCTCTCTCTCTCTCTCTCTCTCTCTCTCTATATATATATATATATATATATATATATGAAATTATTAGTAATTTAATATTGGTTTATCTAATTATGAGTTAACAGGAGTATAATTCCACACTGTTCTCACAGCCAGAGTTCTGTGTCCCCACTCTCTCCAGTAGAAACTGCAATAATTCCCTCAAGGTCACAATATGGGTTGACTACTATTTTCATAACTATATGTATTTGCTCACTTTTTGCTATGGTCCTGTCTTCTCTTCTTTTTTTAAGTCACACCTACATCTATTATTACTTAGTGCACTTTCTTTCTCCCCTGTTCTCACTCCAGGTCCTGATGAAATTTTAGAGCCCTCTGGTCATTTCCCCCTAAAATTTCTCACCCTCTGGGAGTAGGGACCCACATTCTTTATGGGTACAGAAGGTGGGAGTACTGACTTCTGTTACTGCTTCTCTGATGGAAATGGATATTGGTAGCTCATTCCATACCCTGGCCTGTTTCTATCTTTCCCTAGTGTGGCAGGGCTCTAGAAAGGTGAGGTTCCAGGACACAATGGTGACATGCTTTGACCAGGAAAGTTAGGATGGAATCATGATGGCATCTATAACTTGGTGCCTGAGAGTCTATAAAATGGAAAGCGGGACAAAAATTTTAGGAAATGAGAAACATAAAGTAGGAATAGAGAAGAAGAAAATAAGAATCTTAGGGTGGGGAAAAGCTAGGAAGTCTATTTTGGGTATGTTCCTAGAAACCCATGATTTTAGTTTCCATTGCTTGACCTTGATATCTGACATGGAGATAGTCCAAAGTCCGCCAAACATCAAAACATGTGCCCTCAAGGTTGCTATTGGCATAGCCATAGAGTTTATGTTAAAAGATAGTTCCTGGGAATCGGGCAGTGGCGCAGCGGGTTTAGCGCAGGTGGCGCTAAGTGCAAGAACCAGCTTAAGGATCCCAGTTTGAGCCCCTTGCTCCTCACCCGCAGGGGAATCGCTTCACAGGCGGTGAAGCAGGTCTGCAGGTGTCTCTTTCTCTCCTCTTCTCTGTCTTCCCCTCCTCTCTCCATTTCTCTCTGTTCTATTCAACAACCACAATATCAGTAACAACAACAATATAATTACAACAATAAAACAACTAGGGCAACAAAAGGCAAAATACAAAAAAAAAAAGATAAGTTCCCGCTTCCCTACACCCTAGAGTCCTTGTTAAAAGATAAGTTGTTTTTCCCCATGAATCACCCAGGACCTTCCAGATAATGGCTGACTACCATGACAAATAATATAAAATAATAATAATAAATGAATAGGAAAGATGTATCCCCCAATACTCAGTTGGCTAAGCCACCAAACCTCTTTTTCTATAAAAAATTCAAATCAGATGCCCTGCTAACCACGAGAAGCAGATTGTTTTTGTTTCTTCCACAGGAATCCCAGAAAAAACCATCTGGACCCCTGCACACCCTGACATCACCAACTAGATGGCACGACTACAGTGGCACACCCCCAAAACCCTAGATGTCACCTGACGTGATCTGAAGAACCTGATTCACAGACTCCAAGGACAGAACTTTTTTACTGCCTGTCTGCCTTTCCTGCTTCTGCTTTGTCTGTCATGTTTTGGTGGTTCCAGCTCACTCTCTACAGAAAAGCAGAATTCCAGAGGCTGACCTTCCTCATGCAGCATTTCACCCCCTGCCATTTCTCCCCCTAGTTGCCTACTTTGGACTGAGACTTCTATCGGACTTGCTGGTATACCCTTTGAACACTTTAGACAATTTTACAGCAGCTTCCTTCCCTTCACGTTGCTGGTTTTTCATAGACTGACCCTGAGTAGTTCATAGACTTTACACACTGTTGCCCTGGGCATTAGATGAAAGGAGAGGGGGAGATGCTGGGAAATTTTGCAGATGCAGTCACATCTGTCATGTTGTCCCCTCAGGCTACTGGTAGTTCCCGTGAGAGTTGGGACATTCTCGGAGTGCCTGTTTCGCCATGTTGTGCCCTCAGGGCATTGTCTATTTCCCCCAAGATATTTGGAGTGCTTTGGTTACTCCTTCCCCCTACCATTCTCACGAGAGTTATTATCCTATCCTGAAGTGCTATGGTTACTCTTCCCCGTTCCCATTCTCGGGAAAGCTGATCTTATAAAAGTCCTTCTTCTTCCGCACCTCACTCTCTTGCCAGTGCTCCACTTCGGTGTTCAGACGCAGGAAAGGTTACTGTGTGAGGCGGCCATTTTCGCTACCTCCATGTGGCCCAACCTGCTTCTCTAGCACCCAACTCTGAGGTGCCAGAGCAAATAAAGATTTGTGTTCCCTCTTCGCTCCGGACCTCCTCTCTCTCGTCTTCGTGGCCCGCACAACAACACAAAGTGTTGCCTGGGACAATGGTGTCAGAGTTGAGAATAAGATTACAAAGCTGGATTAGGAAAGTGAGTAACTCTCACACTTGAAGAAATTTGTAAATACAATTAACTGTTTACCACATCAATCTGACCCAAGGCATATATATATATATATATATATATATATATATATATATATATATCACCCAGAGACACTATATTCCTTTCTTTATCTGAGGATCTTAGACTTTCCCCTAAATGTTAAAGTTTTGAGTGTCACTTGTTGTATCCAAACCAGTATTAGGTTTATAGGGTCTTACCTCAAGTTAGCAAGGGAATACACCATACACCTAGGATTTTATTGGAGTCTAAGTTAATGTTGAGTTTTACTGAATTTACTTCTTTCACAGTTCTAATAAAGGGTGTCAAAGGGACAATAAATGTCCTTTAATTGATGAACATTTTCACCAGTGTATCTCTTAGACAATTTTATAAAGTATTTCTTCTAAAGATAATAGAGTGACAATAATGCTGATGCTGTTAGAAAGTTTAAAAGATATAGCCTACTTACTTTCATTATAGCAGCAATATATATATATATATATGAACATATATATATTGAGAGATATATCATATATTATATTATACATATATATATATATATATATATATATATATATATATATATATAGAGAGAGAGAGAGAGAGAGAGCGAGGGAGAGAGAGAGAGAGATGCACCTAAAAATAAGTGGAAGACTTATATACTGAAAACCAGTGATCATTATACAAGGAAATAGAAAAAGGTACAGAGAAGTGGAAATATACTTCATGTTTATGAATTGGAAGAATTAGCTTCATCAAAATGAATATTCTACCTAGAGCCATATACAAATTTAATGCAATATTCATCAAGGACATACCCATTTTTAGTAGAATAGAACAAAGTTACAAATGTTTATATGGAAGTAGAAAAAACCTAGAATTGACAAAGCAATTTTGAGAAAAAAATGAACAGAAGTGAAGGCATCACACTTTCAGCTTCCAGATCTACAACTATATTTTAATGTCATTATAATCAAAACTTCCCTGTTACTAGAACAAAAATATAAACACTGACCATTGAAATAGAATTGAAAGCCCAGAAATAAGCTTCAATAGCTATAGTCATCTAATGTTTGATGGGGGGCTCAAGCCATTAAATGGAGAAAAGAGAGTCTCTTCAACAAATAGTGTTGGAAAAATTGGATTGAAACATGCAGAAGAATGAAACAGAGCCACTGCATTTCATTAGAAAGAAAAGCAGTTTCCAAATGGATTAAAGACATGGATGTTAGACCAGAAACTATCAAATACTTAGAGGAAAATATTGGCAGCACTCAATTCCATCTACATTTTATAGGCATCTTCAATAATACAAATTCAAGAATAAACCCACAGGGCTATATCAAGTTGAAAAGCTATACAGAAAATAAAACCACCACCTAAACAAAGAAGCCCTTTATTGAATGGGCAAAGATCTTTACATGGCATACATCAGACAAAAGACTAATAACCAAAATATATAGAGAGTTCACCAAACTCAATAACAAGAGAACAAATATGGGATACAAAGATGAAATGAGGATATAAATAGAATATACACCAAAGAACAGATCCAAAAGACCAATAGACATATGAAAAAATGTTCCAAGTCTTTTTAGCTGTCAAAGAAATGCAAATAAAGGCAATAATGAGATACCACTTCAGTCCTGTGGATATGTCTTACATCAGAAAAGGTAGCAACAACAAATGCTGGAGAGGTTGTTGGGGCAAAGGAACCCCCTTGCACTGCTAGGAATGTAAATTGGTCCAATACCTGTGGAGAGCAGTCTGGAAAACTCTTGCAAGGCCAGAAATGGACCTACCCAATGACCCTGAAGTTCCTCTCCTGGGGTTATAACCTAAGGAACTAAACATACCCATCCAAAAAAGATATGTGTATACCTATGTTCATAGCAGCACAATTTGTAATTGCCAAAATCTGATAGCAACCCATGTGACAAACAACAGACGAGTGGCTGATTAAGCTGAAGTTTAATACTACTCAACTATTAAAAACAGTAAATTTATCTTCTTTACCTCATCTTGGGTAGAACTTGAAGTAATCATGTTAAGTGAGATCAGCCAGGAAGAGAAGGAATAATACGGGATCATCTCACTCATAGACAGACGTTGAAAAATAGGAACAGAAATGGAAACACAAAACAAAACTTGGACTGGGTTTAGAGTATTGCACCAAAATAAAAGATTCAGGGGTGGGACAGGGGAGGATGGTTGGTTTTCAGGTCCACCATAGAGGGGTGTTGGGGATGGAGACACAGACCTTTATAGTGGAAATGATGTTAAAATAAACTCCTATTACTTTGTAATCTTATAAACAACTATTTAGTCAACATGTCAAGGAGAAAATGCATCAAATGTTTTAAACTCTTTAACTGCCTAGATTTCAGTTCTGGGTAAATATTCCTTTAGTCTAAGGTTTAATGTTTTAAATTTGTAAACTGATCAGATTATAACAGTGGGTTTAAATTGTTTGAACATTCACAATTTAAATTGTTTAAACATTTACAAAACATTTAAACATTTACAAAAAATCACACATTTTTTTTCAACTACCAAGATACCTACAACTTTAGACCAGATAGATCAGAATCATCTCAGTATCTAAAATATAGTTACTAGTATACAGCATAAATGGCAGAGTTCATGATGAGGTCAGGTATAGTATGATAAATCCTAATAATGAAATTTTCAAAGAAAACCAAGATCCTAAGTAATTTGGTTATAATAATAATTATCTATTGCCTTCTTAAACTCTAAGACTGCAGTAAACCTTCCCCATTCTCTTTATTTTTTAATTTAAGTTTTGTTACTGAAAGTTTGCTACGAGATTGTAAGACTGCAATGTGTACATGCCACATCCACCATCAAAGTTCTGTATCCCTGCCCTTCCAAAGATAACCGCCTTATTTCTTGTAAGTCTTTTAAACAGTTTGCTTTTGTTTTGTTTAGATTTTTTTGCAAGTTCATGTAAATCAAATTATCTAGATTCTGCATATGAGTGAAACAGTCTAGTAGATGTCTTTAATTTATTTACTTATTTCATGAAGCATAAACATCTTCAGTCCCATCCATTTTTGTCTCAAAGAGCGCAGTGCCATCTCTTTGATTGCAGAGAAATATTCCATGAACTATATATCCATAACTTGTTTTAGCCAGTCACCTGTTGATGGGTGTTTAGGCTGCTTCTACTCTTTAGTTATTGTGAATAGTTCAGCTGTGAACATAGGGGTGCACATGTCTATTCTAGTTAGTGTTTGGTTGTCTACTGGGTAAGTGGTTAAGAGTGGTATTGATAAGAGTATAAGGTAGTTCTATTTTTATTTGTTGAAGGACTATCCATACACATTTTCAAAGGGGCTGCACCATTTTGCATTTTTACCAGCAACGTAGCAGAGTTCCCTTTTCTTCACAACCTCTTCAACACATTTCATCTCCTTTTTTGTTGATATAAGCCATTCTCTCAGGTGTGAAATGGCATCTCAGTGTAGTTTTAACTTGCATTTCTCTAGTGATATGTGAAGTAGACCATTTCTTCATCTGTCTATGGGCCATATGTGTCTCTTCTTTAGAAAAACTATGTAGTTCTCTGGCACAATTTTTTACTGCGCTATTTTTTCTTCTTTTATAAATATGCACCAATTCTGTATAGATGTTTGATATCAGTCACTTATATGGTGTATATGAGCAGATATCTTCTCCCATTTACTGGGTTGCCTGGGTATCCTTGTGTAGTTTGTTAGAATCGTTTTAGTTTCATGTAATCCCATTTACTTACTCTTGTTTTAATTTCTTATGCCCAGGGGATTGAGTTTCCAAATGAATCTTTTATGTGAAAATCCTGCAAAGTTTCTCCTACATTTAGTTCTTTAAAGTTTAGATTTTCTGGTCTAACATCTAGATCTTTACTCCATTTTGATTTGACCTTGGTGTATAATGTAGGTGGTGGTGTAGTTTCACTTTTTTACATGTGGCTGTATAATTTCCCCAGAACCATCTGTTGAAGAGAACTTCTTTACCCCTATTGATTAATTTTGACTCCTTTGTCATATATTAAGTGGTTTGTGTGTGTGTGTGTGTGTGTGTGTGTGTGTGTAGTCCGTATCTGGGCTTTCAATTCTGTTACATTGATCCAAGAGTCCATTTTTATTCCAGTGTCATGCTGATTTACTATTGCTTTATAGTATAACTGGAAGATGGAGAGAGGGAGGTCTCCATATATTTCTTTTTTTCCCTCAGAAGTGCTTTGGCAATACATGGTCCTTTGTGGTTTCACACAAATTTTTGGACAAGTTCAATTTGCTTGAAAAATTACATTGGAATTTTGATAAAAATTTCATTGAAACTGTAGATTGCTTTTGGTTAACCATTTTAATAATGCCTATTCTTCTGACCAAGAACTAAGAATGTTATTCTACTTTTGCATGCCCTTCTCTAAGGGTAGAAAAGATTTTTATCCTCAGTCAGTAGGCCTGGTGAGTATCCCTATTGTCAATGTAGGGTTTCTCTGATGCTGTTCCAGCCTCTGTGGAGCAACAGAATTGGAAACTCAAGAAGTCACAGTTGTAATTTTGTAAGTTTTTAGGTGATTTATTTTTTATTTTTAATAGTTTTTGTTGTTTAAACTTGAGCCCATAAATGGTGGGTTTCAGCTGCCAATCTCTCAATTTGATGACAGCAGTCCTTGAGCACAGGTTTTTAGTCCTGGGAATGACTTCCTTATTCATTTTCCATCCAACAGCCACATGTGTCTATATTTACTCATGGACTGGTGAATTTCTGAAGGAATCCGGGTTGTATTTTGTTTATTTTTATTTTTTGTATTTATTTATTTTCCCTTTTGTTGCCCTTGTTTATCATTGTTGTTGTTATTGCTGTTATTGTTGTTGGATAGGACAGAGAGAAATGGAGAGAGGAGGGGAAGACAGAGAGGGGGAGAGAAAGATAGACACACGCAGAGCTGATTCACCGCCTGCGAAGTGACTCCCCTGCAGGTGGGGACCCAGGGGCTCAAACTGGGATCCTTAGGCCAGTCCTTGCGTTTCGTATTTTGTTTATTTTCAGGTGATTTTTCTTGCTTTTCCTAATTGACTGGGAAGAATGAAATGCAGATGCTACTCCTCCATAGCCAAGCCTCCAGAAGTCTCCCATTTCCTCTAAAATCCATTTTTTTCTCCCAGTCCTGGGTCCTCTGAGAGTTTGCCTGTACTTCTTGATGCGTCTCCTCTTGATCCCTCACCCAATTATAATACTTTTGTTGACCTGAACTAAATCAGTGCAACCAATGCCACCATGCCACATTATGCTGCCATTGCCTCTTTGCTTCGAATTGTATCTACAGATGCCAAGCCTGAGATGTCAATCTTTCAGCTCCAATAATCTTCTGAGACCTTTCTAACACATGGGACTACCTAGTTCCATTTCAAATGGTGTACTTTTTAACAAAGTTACAGACCCTTGATATAGGCTAGGGCCTAGGGGACTAGGTAAGTGTATACATGTATCCATAAGTTAAAGGCAACTATATACCTCAAAGTAAAAGTGCTTAATAGTATGCTGTGATTACATGTAGACCTAATAATCTTGGCAACCAAGTAGAAAGGCCTAAAGAAGGCACCATAATTATCCAATCAAATATTTACTACTTAGGTCTAGACACCCTCCTTTTATATTTCCAACTTCACTTCCATCAATTACTCCATCTACTTAACTAACTACACAAAAGAAAGTAAGATATATCTAAAAAGACTTTTTCCCCTAAAACAAACAAACAAAAAACTTGTAAAGGACCTAGCAGTGGCATGTCCCATTAAGCACACACATTACAATATTCAAAGGCCTGTGTTTAAACCCTGTTTGCCATATATGTGTGTGTGGGGGGGATTCAAGAGTGGTGAAGCAGTTCTGTAGATATCATCTATCTATCTATCTATCTATCTATCTATCTATCTATCTATCTATCTATCATCATCATCATCATTTATCTATCATTTATCTCTCTGTCTCCTCTACCCTTCTCAATTTGTCTCTGTCAACAATTAGTAAATTAAATTAATATGGTAGTAAAAGAAACAAGTTTTACAAAATCTTTCTAATTATTCAGCTTACCTTTATGGACTTTATATTATAGTATTGCTTTCAACTCTGCAAATGGCTATGGTTTTGCTATAAATCACCTGTAATTTTGGCTTCAAAAAACCATCTTCATTCCATTTTGACAAATTGTACATATATATATATATATATATATATATATATATATATATATACTCTATAAAATTAAGGTAATCCTGTAGCACATTTTAGTGAAAATTTAAATAATGTGTTCATTTACAGATTAACTGTCACATTGAATTATTTTTATAATAATAGTAGCAATTTAAATTAAAAACTCAAATTAAAAATGATAAAATGGGCTTGGAAGACTGCATAGTGTTTATACAAAAGTCTTTCCTGCCTGAGGCTCTGAGGTTCCAGTTTCAAGTCCCAGAAACACCAGTGCCAGAGCTCTAGTCAATCTCCCTCTCCCTCTCCCTCTCCCTCTCCCTCTCCCTCTCCCTCTCCCTCTCCCTCTCCCTCTCCCTCTCCCTCTCTCTCTCTCTCTCTCAAAATATTAAAAAAATAAATGTAGGCAGTTCAGCTGAGCTGCTGTAATTTTGTGCTGCATTGCATGCAAACAAGTCTAGCACCTACAGGTGCATTCATGACTTGGGTGAGCAGCTTCATTCCTGGATGGGAAGTGAATGATCCCAATCCATGCTGTGATCATTTTACAGACACCATGCATGGAAGTCCCACTTTTCTTCTCTCTCTCTCTCTCTCTCTCTCTCTCTCTCTCAACCTCTCTCTCTCTCTTTCTCTCTCTCTCTCTCCCTCTCTCTCTCTCTCTCTCTCTCTCTCTCTTTCTCTCCTCTCTCTCTCCAGGCTTCCCTGCCATTTCACCATGTTTCCTGCAGATTTGAATCTTTACCAGCATGTGAAATGAGACAGTTTACACAGGGCTGGCAGACAATATTGATGACCCAAATCATACCCAACCCTGAGGTGCATAATAATTGTTTCTTTGCCCCTAGCAGCAGACTGAGCAGTGGGTCGGCTTCCCAAGTTCACTGGACTCTAGCTTTGGGGAAGTTCAGAGTCTGAGCCTGTTTCTACTGGTAGAAATAACTCTCACCATTTTATCAGCATCTGTTATGAAGAAAAACATATTACCAAGGATCTCTTAAACCCAGGCCAGACATTTGAACTGTCATTTTCACCTCTGATTTCCATCAAGGTTCACAAAGCTTTTAAAGGCACTCAGTAATGTATCCTGTAGATCAAGATCCACAAAAGGCGACTTTTCTGTTCTACAGGGGTGAGAAGCAGAGCGTCTGGACTCTTTGTAGTCCACGGCCAGGGAGTTCAAAAGCACCAACAAAGGACTTTTATGCAGCCAAGGACTTTTTTCTATGACTTTTATTCTGAGAAAAATGTATTCAGCCAAGAAAGAATGGGGAATAGTGGTCTTAAAATAATTTCAGCGGCAGAAACTGGATTTCAAATGATATAATGAACTAATGTGAAGGAAAGGGATAAAAATAATTAGCTTGGATAAGGTATTTGATAGAGTTAAAAGTAAAAAAAACATAATTGATGTACATTTTATGTGATTTTATAAAAAGAACATATAGACATATTAATAAAATCATTGATAGTTCATATTTATATAAATAGGTGTGTAGCATTGTCATTCCCTCTTGCCATGTATGTATCATCTATACTTGCATCTATTTGCTCTTCTTCCTATCAGCTCAGGATTGTTCTTTTTTTTTTTTCATAGTGAAAATCTCCAGTTTTCCACTTCGATATGCAGTTTTAATAATAGATCTAAGTCACTAGTGACTACTTAGAACTTCTATGATTTTATAAAAATGTTGACAAATTTAGACTGTAGATACCATGAACTTGTAACTTATATATAGTATTGGAACTAGCACTTATTCACACCAAGACTGGGAAATATGTGCTTAATTTTCTTTTTTTAAAAATTTTTAAAAAATATTTTATTTTTATTTATTTATTCCCTTTTGTTGCCCTTGTCTTTTTTATTGTTGTAGTTATTATTGTTGTTGTCGTCGTTGTTGGATAGGACAGAGAGAAATGGAGAGAGGAGGGGAAGACAGAGAGGGGAAGAGAAAGATAGACACCTGCAGACCTGCTTCACTGCCTGTGAAGCGACTCCCCTGCAGGTGGGGAGCCGGGGTTCGAACCGAGATCCTTATGCCAGTCCTTGTGCTTTGCGCCACCTGCGCTTAACCCGCTGCGCTACAGCCCGACTCCCGCTTAATTTTCTGTGTCAAAAAGTTGGAAGTAGTCTTTGCAAACTCAGATTAAATACCTCAAGTTATGTTTGAAATTGGGACAATTTACTCATATCCTGAGTTAGGTATGTGGTTTACAGTTGTGATTTTTTTTTTTTTTTTATTGTCTGGACACTAGGAAAATCTCTTACAGAGGACAACAGTCAATTGTATAGGAAGATACATAGTTCCCCAGCATTCTCCCATCTCAGGCTACTTGCTCTGATGAAAGCCTTGAGGCCCTGGTGTTGTGGCCAATAGATTTTTCTATTTCTCCTGTTTCAAATGAATTATGGTTTTGATTCAATGGTGTCAAAGCTCTTAAATGACTGATTTGGATACTCTAAACACTGACAGTTTTAAATTGTCTCCCTGACTGGAGCTTTCCTCCAATTCTGGTGTCCATTTCATCTAATGTCCTGAATGTAATTTTACTAATGTTTTGATAGAGACAGAGAGGAAAGTTGAGAGGAAAGGTTGACATAGAAAGGGAGGAGGGAGAGGGGACAGGCAGTGACACACCTGGTTAAATGCTCACATAACAGTGTGCAAGGACCCAGGTTCAAGTCCCTAGTCCCCACCTGCATAGGGGAAACTTCACAAGAGGTGAAGCAGGGCTGCAGGTGTCTCTCTGTTTCTTTGTCTCTCTACCTTCTATCTCCTCCACCCCTCAATTTCTCTCTGTCTCTGTCCAATAATAAATAAATAAATAAATAAATAAATAAAATGGACGGGGGAGAGACATCTTCAACACTGCTTTACCATGCATGAAACTTCCTCCCTGCAGGTGGTGACTGGGAGCTTGAACCTGGGTCATTGGACACTATAATTTGTACATTCAACCAGGTGTGCCAACATCTGGTCCTATGAATATAACTTATTGGAGACTTCATGACTGATCTCTCTCAGTCTCTATCTGATCTTAATGTCCTAATCTTCTTTTCCTGATACATGTCTTTATCCTCAAACTTGACTAACTGCTGTCATGAATTAAATATTGGAGAGAATAACCATACATTCATGTTTGTCTTCCCTTCTCTTCCTCCTTCTCTTCCTTCCTTCCTTTCTTCCTTCCTTCCTTCCCCAGGATACTGCTCAGTTCTGGCTTATGTTGGTGCTGGGTATTGAACCTGGGACTTTGGAGCCTCAGGTATGAGAGTCTTTTTGTATAACCACTATGCTGTCTTCCACACCAATGTTCATAGTTCTATAGGCATATAGCCTTTGTTGTTCTCAGCTTGGTCCAAGTATAGTTTCCAGTTTTCCAGCCAAGTAATTTTTCTATAGATTGTTATTATAAAAGATATACATATTTTTCAAAGAATACTCAATAATAACCTGGATGTTAACATTGGCATTATCATACACTATTATGTATAATAACAGTAGTTATTAACATAGTTATGAACTGATCTTTTTGTTTCAGTTTTTGTTTGCATTGTGTTCCAGGCATTAGGCACATGAATTAAACTAGTCAGTAACTCCTAACACTGTTTTTTTCCTTAGCCTTCTTTTATCTTTCTAGAAATGATAAACAACACATGTCATGATTGCACTTGCCATTTTTATTTGCAATGGCTGTTCATAGATATGAAGGATATAGTAAAAAATATCTGGGGACTTTGCAAGCATTCTTTATTTTAGGGAGTTACTTACAATGGATTTTTATTATTCTAATGTCAGCATTTCTTTTGAAGATGATAATGGGAAAGCCAACTGAAGTAAAATTAAAAGTTTAGGTAACTTAAAATAAGTCATTTGCCACATGTCATGGTTGTGTAAAATACACAACGTCTGAGGAAGCTAGATGAAGGCAAAAGGAAGCTCTATAATTTTTATAACCTTGAGTGTTAATCTGTTAAGCCATTAAAATAAAAATGTAAACATTATGTAAAAACAGTTATAATCACCATTTGAATTAGCTTTCTTTTTAAAAATTGGTTATTAATCTCTCCAGTCTACAGTAACTCAGTTCCATTCATTAGACACGACAATTAATTCTGTAATGGTGGTTATATTTACCCGTATAGACACTAATTCTTGGACAATACAGATTTCAGTGATGGTGATCCCACTTCACAGGATGCTTTATAGAGAAAAAGTGGGAAAAAATGAAGACAGAAATGATGAGAGAGAGAGGGAGAGATAGAGAAAGAGAGAGAGAGAAAGAGAGAGAGAGAGGAGAGAGAGAGATAGGCAGCAAGAACATTCACTTCTACTTTTTGGGAACCATAAGAATCATGATAAAACAATGACAAATATATTTTAGATTATCAGAATTTTGGTAAGCTATGAAAATATTTTCACTGTCTAATAACTACTTATGGTCATATAGATAGCAACAAATGGGGGCAGTCTAGAAATTCAATTTTAGAAATGATAAACAACACATGTCATGTAATAAAATCATGGAATTGAAAGGTGTTTATTTTCCTGGCATCATCATTCACATCATATTCTTGTCATTGTCAAACACTTATTTTGCTAACTTGTGAATATTAAACTGGGTATTACCTAATTTTATATTAGAATTTCTTTTTATTTTTTAAAAGATTATTTATTTATTTATTCATCAGAAAGATAGGATGAGAGAGAGAGAAAGAATCAGACATCACTCTGGCACATGTGCTGCCGGGGATTGAACTCAGGACCTCATGCTTGAGAGTCCGATGCTTTATCCACTGAGCCACCTCCAGGACCACTATATTAGAATTTCTTAAATTCTTCCTAGAACTAAACATACTGGAGGAAAATAATTCTTGTAGTTTCTTTCAGAATGATAAGAACATCTAAATCCATTGATAAGTCATGCATACAGCTATTAAGTATTTTAATTTATAAATTCTATTTTTTGTGATCTTATACCATACGTTAAAGTTATGTGATTTTAGCAACACTTTGATTTTATTCATGTTTGAATCCCAAGTATGTTAAATAAGTACAATAGTGAAAAAATAACTGCTGAAACTTATGGTTTGATAGAAGAAAATAAGAACAGTCAAACAGATTTTCAAATAATTATAGTGTCTAGAAAGGTTTGAGAGAGCAGAACTTGCATGAGCTCAAGATGATCTCTGATACCCCATATGTCAGAGTATTGATCTGATCTCTCTCTCTTTTTCTCCCTGTTTCTTTGCATACAATTTATAAGTATTTAAAAATAAAACAAATAAAGTTGCTGACTGTAATAAAAAAGTTATTACTGCAAAAGTACAAATCTATCTAGGTCAAGAAATAGCCTCACCAGTAACTAGCTTTTGGAGACCTGGGAAATTTCATTCACTTATAGACCAACAAGGATCTTCACCTCACCCCTAAGAAAAAATCATCTTACAAACATTTTTATTCTATATGTACAAGCAGATCTCTTACTTAGGTAGGATTTTTTTTAGCTATTTCAAGTAATTTAAGACAGAATGCTGTTAGTTCAGAAAATTCCATAGTTAACATGCCTTATTTTTATTTTTTAACATTTTATTTTTAATTGTGTAGAAACAAAAAGAAATATAGAGAAAGAGGGAGACAGAGATGGAAAGAGAGAGAAAGAGACAGAGAAAGAGAGAGAGAGAGAGACCTGAAGCACTGCTTCACCACTAGTGAAGCTTTCTCCCTAAATATGGGGCCCAGGATTGAACCTTGCACATAGTAACATGTGTTTTCTAGCAGGTGCACCATTGACCAGCCCACTATCATTCATTATTAAAGAACAATTTTCAGTATAGTACATAAACATATAACAAAACCTTAGAATGAGCACAATTCTGAAAAAAATAGTTTAAGGAAAATATGTTTATCTTAAGTTATTCACAAAATGCTATAGTTTCACTGTGGGTTTTTTTTTTTTTTCTATTAGTGCAAAATGAAATTCATACCTTGGAATGCTTTAATAATATTACTGATAATTTTTTTTATAATTTTTCTTTATAAAATGGAAACACTGACAAGTCCGTAGGATAAGATAGGTACAATTCCACACAATTACCACCACCAGAACTCTGTATCTCATCCCCTTCCCTGATAGCTCTCTTATTCTTTATTCCTCTGGGAGTATGGACCCAGAATCATTATGGTTTTTAAAGTATGGCTTCTTCATATTATTTTAGGGATTGCATATGTATGATTAAAAATACCTTTGAAGGGGACCAGGTGGTAGCACAGTGGGTTAAGCGCACATGGTGAGAATAGCAAGGACCGGCTTAGAGATCTGGGTTGGAGCCCCAAGTTCCCCACCTGCAAGGGGGTAGCTACACAAACGGTGAAGCAGGTCTGTAGGTGTCTGTCGTTCTCTCCACCCCTCTGTTTTTCCCTACTCTCTCAATATCTGATTTCTCTCCGTCCTATCCAACAATAACAGCAATAATAATAGCAATAATGATAAACAAGGGCAACAAAAAGGGAAAAGAAATAGCCTCCAGTAGCAGTGGATTCCTAGTGCAGGCACCGAGCCACAGCAATAAATTTGGAGGCAAAAACAAACAAACAAAAAAAACACCAAAGAACAAAACCTTTGAAGAATTTGCTTTTGAACAATTATATAAATCTGGATTTTGGAATTGTGTGTGTGTGTGTGTGTGTGTGTGTGTGTGTGTGTGTGTTATCTATATTGCTCTTGTTGTTGAGTTAGGAAGTTATTGCTAACACCTATGGATTGTCCTGGTGCTGGGAACTAGATACGATCTGCACAGCCATGCTATATGAAGTGGGTGTTTTTCATAACCCCTGGTTGGCAGATGAAGAAACTGAGACATTTTTGCGAATTCCCCTGTCCATGTTGTCAGGTTGGGAGACAGCAAAAACTGAACCCAGGCAATCTACTTCAGAGTTTACACATTGTTCCAACAACCCTTGCCATTTTCAGCAAATACCCAAGAACTGTCTTACCTTTTAAATACTAACTAAATTATGTAGCTCTTCCCTTCACTAATTGGTACTAAGTTTGAATGACACTTTTTGACAGTTTTAATGTGTTGAAATGTGCTGACCTGTCTTCTAGCATTTTAAATCTCTGTCTTTATTGTTAGTGAAAGAATGGGATTACCATGGACTTGTTGAAATGGCAGGAAAAACCTGCCATTTTAAAAAAGCATTTTTAGAGATCTGTGTTTAAAGAGCATTTTAAAAGCATTCTTTTAAAGAGCTTTGTGGACTAGTTTTATAGGTGAATGTTGGGATATTGTACAGATGTGGTTGAATTAGGCAGGACCCACAAACCACCAGGTTTCCATGCTAGTATTACTATTTACATATCAATCTTCTGCTTTGTTTTAAAAATGACTCCTCACCACCACATGATCCCCCAGGGTATCACCCATTCCATGAGCTAAAAAACTATAGCAACCATTGCTATGGAAGCTTTCTATTTTCCCAGAGTGCCTTGTTTTTTCCACCCCCTTTCCTAGCCAATTCCATCCCGACTTGCCACTTCCGGAATTCTCCTATAAAAGTCACTCCTGTTTCCGCTCTCTCTTTCTTTTCCACATCCTGACCTGGAGAAAGGCTGCGGAAGGTGGCCATTTGGCTAGCTCCACATGGCCTAAATTGCTGTGCTTACACTCGACTCTTGGGCATCCACATCAATAAAGAATTGTATTACCATGCCACCACCAGTTCCTGGTCTCTTCTGTCTCTAGCGATGCTAGCTCGGCAGGTGAATACTATGCTGCTGAGGTTTAAGGTCAAGATAAGGGTTTCATTGCCTGACATTTGCAAATTTATGTTAATGAACCTCAACTATCGCTTTTATTTGAAATATATATAGTGAAGGAGTCTCAGTCTCAAAACATTTAGAGCTGAAATCTTTCAGCATTTGGTATAATTCCCTACCTCATATTAGGAGCATTTAATTACAATTTCAGGTGAAAATTAAAGTAAAATGTGGTTGTAGAAAACATTAATTCTTCAAAAGTAAAACTTGGACTGGGTTTGTGTACTGTACTAAAGCAAAGGACTCTGGGAGGGAGGAAGTGGAGAGGAAGTTGGGGTTCTGGTACATGATGGTGGAAAAGGACCCAAGTTTGAGGTGAGTGACTTGCAACTATCTATCATATAGATGAGAAATTTTGGTCACATGTCAACAATTGTACTGTAAACCATTAACCTCCACCTTTCCTCAGTAAAATGCTGTGAAAAAAAAAGTTTCAGTAAATCAATGTTGTTACCTTCTAGGTCATGTAAATGTAGTATTTGAAGCGTTTATTGTATTGAATAAAGAGGAAATAAAACACTTCTTAAAAGGAACCTGCTCATTGTATCAGTATTTTATATATAATGTTTTTATTCTTTTTTTATTTGCCTCCAGGGTTATCGTTGGGGCTCAGTGCCTGCACCATGAATCCACTGCTCCTGGAGGCTATTTTTTTCTTTTTGTTGCCCTTGTTTTACCCTTGTAGTTGTGATTGTTATTGTTGTCATTGCTGTCATTGTTATTGGATAATACAGAGAGAAACTGAGAGAGGAAGGGGAGATAGAGGGCATAGAGAAAGATAGACACCTGCAGACCTGCTTCACCAGTTGTGAAGCGACTCCCCTGCAGGTGAAGAGCAGAGGGCTAGAACCTGGATCTTTAAGCTGTTCCTTGTGCTTTGCGCCATGTGCTTAACCCACTGGTCTACCACCAGATCCTCTCTAATGTTTTTATTTGTAAAGGGATGGTACACATAGAAAATGTTTGCACTTTTCCAGTGAACTTACTTTCAGTGTACCTGAACTCATTATAAACTGTACTGCTTTAGGGAAATATATTTTTCTCTTAACATTTTTTTCCAGAATTAGGCACATAGCAATTATAGTCAATCTGCTCTCAAACATGTCTGTTTATTAATATCATGTAGAATATTTGAAAGAAAAAAAACAAAATTAAGATCTTGCCATAAAACAAAGCAGAACCTATAGAATGAAACTGTCAATAGCAACCTATGAATGTAATTTCCTCCTAGGTGATTGTAATGATTCATCTCTCCTCTATTCACATTGACTGACCTTCAACTGTGATTTTTTTCTTCTGCCTGTGAGAATATTTAGAGGTTCTCCCATATATATTTTTTCCTCTATGGTTATTGCTGGGGCTCGGTGCCTGCACCATGAATCACTAATCCACTGCTCCTGAAGGCTTTTTTTTTCTTCCTCTTTTTGTTGCCCTAGTTGTTTTTATCATAGTTGTGGTTATTATTATTGTTCTTGTTGATTTTGTTCTTTTTGGATAGGACAGAGAGCAATAGAGAGAGGAGAGGAAGACAGAGAGAGGGAGAGAGAGACACCTGCAGATCTGATTCACCGCTTGTGAAGTGACACTCCCCCACCACCCTGCAGGTGGAGAACAAGAAGCTCCAGCCTGGATCTGGGATCCTTACAACAGTCCTTGCGCTTTGCTCCAGTTACACTTAAACCATTGCGCTACCTCCCAACTCCCCCTTCTATATTTTTTTCAAAGATTTATTTTATTCATTTCATATGAGAGAGTCCATGAAAGAGAAGTGGATGAAGAAAGAGAAAGAGAAGCCAGAGTATCATTCTGGGACATATGGAGCCAAGACTAAAAATAAGGAACTTAAGTCTTGCAAGTTAGAGTTCTAAATGCTTAGTCATTTCTCCAGCTGTTCCAAATTTAATCTCTACATTTTTTTAGCTTTTTTATCAATTTACATATATTTATACCTCCATTAGTTGATAAATTGAGCGTATATCTTTTCTTTTTTATTACTGATTTAGTAATTGGTTTACAAAATTATAATGGCATAATTCCACAGTGTTCTCACCACCAGAGTTCTGTGTCCCCATTCCCTCTGTTGGAAATGACAGTTGTTCTCCAAAGATTGCAGATATAAGTTGACTGTTATTTCTGTAACTATCTGTATTTACACATAGTTGTCTTTTTTTTTTTTCCTATGGTCTTGCCTTCTTTTCCTAAGTCACATTTACACCTACCTATTGATACTTCCAGATGTCCTTCCTGTCTTCCTCTTGTCTCTCAGGGTCTTGATGGAATTGGAGTTAAGAGCCCTCTGGTTATCTTCCCCTAACATTTCTTCCCCTCTGGGGGGTATGGACTAAAATTCTTTTGGGGATGCAGAAAGAGGGAATTCTGCATTCTGTAATTGCTTCTCTGCTGGACATGGACATTGACAGGTTGATCTATACCCCCAGCCTGTTTCTAACTTTTCCTAGTGAGGTAGAGCTTTGGAGAGGTAAAGTTCAGGGACACATTGGTAAGGTTGTCTGCCCAGGGAATAAAGATGGGATCATAGTAGCATCCACAACTTGGTGGTTGAAAGGTGGTAAGATATAATGCAAGACAAAAATAATAAAATTAAACAGTAAACAGGAAACAAAAATTAGAAATAGAGCAGATGAGAATAGGGGTCTTAGGGTGAAAAGAAGTTAGGAAGATCTAATTTAGGTGGCTATGACTTTAGTAATTTTTTAAAATTTTTTATTTAAGAAAGGATTAATGAACAAAAACATAAGGTAGGAGGGGTACAACTCCACACAATTCCCACCACCCAATCTCCATAACCCACCCCCTCCCATGATAGCTTTCCCATTCTCTAGCCCTCTGGGAGCATGGACCCAGGGTCGTTGAGGGTTGCAGAAGGTAGAAGGTCTGGCTTCTGTAATTGCTTCCCCGCTGAACATGGGCGTTGACTGGTCGGTCCATACTCCCAGCCTGCCTCTCTCTTTCCCTAGTAAGGTGTGTCTCTGGGGAAGCTGAGCTCCAGGACACATTGGTGGGGTCTTCAATCCAGGGAAGCCTGGCCAGCATCTTGGTGGCATCTGGAACCTGGTGCTTGAAAAGAGAGTTAACATACGAAGCCAAACAATTTGTTGAGCAATCATGGATCCCAAGCTTGGAAAAGTGGAGAGGAAGTGTTAGGGAGGTACTCACTGCAAACTCTAGTGTACTTCTGCTTTCAGGTATATATTTTGCAGTAGTTTATGGATACGTGTGCACAAAAGCTCTCTCTCATAGAAACTGGTGTATATCTAGGTTTTGAGACTTTGTTAGAAAGTGAACTACCAGAGATGAAATTAGAGTGTACTATAAAAGGAAAGGTCTCACCCGAGTAATGAAGCTGAAGGGTTGTCATTCCACACGTGAAGTCTCTGGACACAGTCTGAGGTGAAGCATGTTGAGGTGGCAATCGTTGCGTTGGTTAGGTTGTGATCGGCAGATGCAATATTATTTGGTTTGGATTGGGAGATGAATACGGGAAAGTGGGCACTATCCAAGGGTTCCAGGACTGGGGGAAGTAGAGGCTCTATAGTGGAGATGTGAGGTTCCTGCTGTCTTAGGGTTCAAAAATACAATCGACAGTTAAGGTAATCATCACATTATTTGTTAATTGGGTTATCTTTGAAAAGTCCTTTTGTTATGGTTTGCTGTGCAGTATCCAATACCTTGTTTATAGCTGTGCTATTGGATGCTTCTAATCTACTTGGTCTAGGCTTTTGAGGGAGTCCGCATATCAAATACACATCCTATATATTAAAAGGATTCAGTTTGTGTTTTGAGAAACTTTGAGACATACAATTGATTTTCCCCCTCTCATATTAATTAACTACTGATTTATATGTCTACATTTTGCTAGGAGTGTACATAAACACCATTCCTACCACCAAAGGACTGTGACCCATCCCTCCCGCCCACTCCCACCCCCCACTGGCCCAGGAAGCTACATGTCTACCCCTCACCACTGGGTTTTTACTTTGGTGCCCTACTTACAATTTTTTCAGGTCCTGCTTTTAGTTTCCCTTTCAGATCTTCTTAATCAACTTCTGTTGATGATTGGGATCATCCCATACTCATCTTTATCTTTCTGACTTAGTTCACTTAACATAATTCCTTCTATCTCTGTCCAAGATGGGTCAGAGAAGGTGGGTTCATTGTTCTTGATAGCTGCATAGTATTCCATTGTGTATATATACCACCGCTTTCTCAGACACTCATCTGTTGTTGGGCACCTGGGTTTCTTCCAGGTTTTAGCTATTATGAATTGTGCTGCTATGAACATAGGAGTACACACCTCTTTTTGGTTGGGTGTTATGGAGTCCTTGGGGTATAACCCCAGGAGAGGAATTATTGGGTCATATGGAAGGTCCATGTCTAGCCTTCTTAGAGTTTTCCAGACTGCTCTCCACAGAGGCTGTACCAATTTACATTCCCACCAGCAATGTAAAAGGGTTCCTCTGTCCCCACATCCTCTCCAGCATTTGTTGCTGCTGTCCTTTTTGATGTATGCCATTCTTACAGGAGTGAGGTGGTATCTTAGTGTTGTCTTAATTTGCATTTCTCTGACAATCAGTGACCTAGAGCAGTTTTTCATATGTTTGTTAGCCTTTTGGATCTCCTCTGAGGTGAATGTTTTGTTCATATCCTCTACCCATTTTTGGATGGGGTCATTTGCTTTTTTGGTGCTAAGTTTGTTGAGCTCTTTATATATTTTGGTGATTAGTTTCTTGTCTGATGTATGGCATGTGAAGATCTTCTCCCATTCTGTGAGGGGTCTCTCTGTTTGTTTAATAGTTTCTTTGGATGTGCAGAAGGTTTTAAATTTGATATAGTCCCATTGGTTTGTTTCTGCTTTAGTCTTCCTTGCAATTGGGTTTGATTCATCAAAGATGTCCTTGAGGTGTAGGTGGGAAAGTGTTTTACCAATGTTTTCCTCTAAGTATTTGATTGTTTCTGGTCTGACATCTAGGTCTTTGATCCATTTGGAGATGATTTTTGTTTCTGGTGAGATAAAGTGGTTCAATTTCATTCTACTGCATGTTTCAACCCAGTTTTCCCAGCACCATTTATTGAAGAGAGCCTCCTTCTTCCATTTAATCCTTTGGGCCCCCTTATCAAAGATTAGATGCCCATAGGTATTGGGATTTACTTCTGGGCTTTCAATTCTGTTCCACTGGTCTGTGTGCCTATTTTTGTTCCAGTACCATGCTGTTTTGATGATGATGGCTTTATAATATAGTTTAAGGTCTGGGAGTGTGATGCCTCTATTTATCTTTCTTTTCCTTAAGATGGTTTTGGCAATTCTAGGTTTTTTCAGGTTCCAGATAAATTATTGTAGTGTTTGTTCCATTCTCTTAAAGAAGCTTGGTGGAACTTTGATCGGTATTGCATTAAATTTGTATATGGCTCTGGGGAGAATATTCATTTTGATGATGTTTATTCTTCCAATCCATGAGCATGGGATATCTTTCCATTTCTTGGTATCAGTTTCTATCTCCTTGAGTAGCAACTCATAGTTTTCAGCATACAAGTCTTTCACTTCTTTGGTCAACTTTATTCCTAGGTATTTGATTGATTTTGCTGAAACAGTAAATGGGAGTGATTTCTGCATTGCATGTCTTCTTCTTCCGATTTAGTGTTTTTATAAAGAAATGCCACTGATTTTTGTACATTGATTTTGTACCCTGACACCTTGCTATATTGCCTAATAACTTCCAGTAATTTTCTACTGGATTCTTTACGTCTTTCTATGTATACTATCATATCATCTGCAAATAGTGAGAGCTTGACTTCTTCCCTTCCAGTCTGTATTCCTTTGATTTCTTTCTCTTCCTGATTGCTATGGCAAGAACTTCCTATACTATGTTGAAGAGTAACGGTGACTGTGGACAGCCCTGTCTAGTCCCCGATCTGAGGGGGAATGCTTTCAGCTTCTGTCCATTGAGTATGATGTTGGCTGTAGGTTTGCTATATATAGACTCTACTATCTTGAGTAATTTCCCATCTATTCCCATTTTTTGTAGAGTTTTGAGCATGAATGGGTGTTGGATTTTGTCAAAGGTTTTCTCTGCATCTATTGAGATAATCATGTGGTTTTTGGTTTTGCTTTTATTGATGTGGTGAATGACATTGATTGACTTACGGATGTTGAACCAGCCTTGCATTCCTGGGATGAATCCTACTTGGTCATGATGAACAATCTTTTTGATGTGTTGCTGTATCCGGTTGGCCAAGATCTTGTTTAATATTTTGGCATCTGTGTTCATCAGAGATATTGGTCTGTAGTTTTCCTTTTTGTTCTGACCCTATCAGTTTTTGGTATCAGGGTGATGTTGGCTTCATAAAAGGTGGAAGGGAGTATTCCTGTTTCTTCAATCTTATGGAATAGCTTAAGAAGTATGGGTATTAACTGTTTCCTGAAAGTTTTGTAGAATTCGTTTGTGAAGCCATCTGGTCCAGGACTTTTCTTCTTGGGGAGATTCTTAATACCGGTTTCAATTTCTTTGTCTGTGATTGGTGCATTTAGATTTTGTAGTTCTTCTTGGTTCAGTTTTGGAAGTGCATAGGTTTCTAGGAATTGTTCCATTTCTTCCAGATTCTCTAGCTTGGTGGCATATAGTTCTTTATAGAAGTTTCGCAGGATTCTCTGGATTTTGTGATGTCCATTGTGATATCTCCTGCATCGTTTACAATTCTATTAATTTGAGTCTTCTCTCTTTTTTGTTTGGTGAGTCTGGCTAGGGGTTTGTCAATTTTGTTTAATCTTTCAAAGAACCAACATTTGGCTTCATTGATCTTTTGTATGGTTCTTTTATTTTCGATGTTGTTGATTTCTGCTCAAACTTTAGTGATTTCTGTCCTTCTGGTTGCTTAGGGTGCCTTTGTTCCTCTTCCTCTAATTCCTTGAGGTGTGCAGTAAGGTCGTTCATTTGAGCTTCTTCTTGGTGTTTAATATGTGATTGTATGGCTATAAGTTTCCCTCTCAGTACTGCTTTAGCTGTGTCCCAAATATTTTGATAGGTTGTGTCTTCATTTTCATTTGTTTCCAGGAACATTTGAATTTCCTGCTTGAGTGAGTCTCTGACCCAGTGGTTCTTAAGGAGCATGTTGTTTAGTTTCCAAATTCTGTGTCTTTTAATAATTTTCCATTTGTTGTTAAATGTTAGTTTTACTCCACTGTGGTCTGAGAAGATACTTGGGATGATTTCAATGCTCTTGAATTTATTGATGCTGTCTTTGTGGCCTAACATGTGGTCTATCCTTGAGTATGTGTTATGTGGATTTGAAAAGAAGGTGTATTCCAGTTTTTTGGGGTGGAGGAATCTGAAAATGTCCAAAAGGTCTAGTCTGTCGATCTCTTCATTCAATTCTCTTGTATATTTATTGGTTCTCTGCTTTGTTGATCTGTCTAAGTGTGAGAGTGGGGTACTGAAGTCTCCCACTATTATTGTATTACTATTGATGTATTTTTGAAATTCTTTCAGTAGATGCTTAATGTATTTAGATTGTCCCTCGTTGGGTGCATAGATGTTAATAATTGTTAAGTCTTCTTGCTGATTGATCCTCTAATCATTATGTAATGTCCTTGCCTATCTTTTATTACTTTATTTAATTTAAAATCTATCGTATCTGAGATGAGAATGGCTGTTCCTGCCCTTTTTTGCGGTCCGTTAGCCTGTATGATAGTTTTCCATCCTTTCACTTTAAGTCTGTGTTTATCTTGTTGTGACAGATGGGATTCTTGCAAGCAGCATATGGTTGGGATATGTTTTCTGATCCATCCCCCACCCTGTGCCTTTTGATGGGTGAGTTTAAGCCATTGACATTTATTGATATTATGGATTTAATGTATTTTAGTGCCATTGTTCTAAAAAAAATTTGTTTGCTCTCATATATTGCAAGTATTATAGTGATGGTTTTGTTTATAAGAGGTCTTTTAGTACCTCTTTCAGGGCCGGCTTGGTGATGGTTGCCTCCTTTAACTGTTGTTTATCTAAGAAGGTTTTGATCCCTCCATCTAGTTTGAATGAAAGTCTAGCAGGATATATTATCCTTGGTTGAAACCCTTTTTCATTCAGGGCTCAATAGATATCTTGCCACTCCCTTCTGGCTTTTAGAGTTTGAGTGGAGAAGTCTGCAGATAATCTTACGGGTTTTCCCTTGTATGTGACTTTTTGTTTCTCTCTTGCAGACTTTAGGATCCTTTCTTTATCCTTACTTCTTCTCATTGTGACTATGATGTGTCTTGGTGTCTTCAGGTCTGGGTTGATTCTGTTTGGTACTCTCTGAGCCTCTTGAACCTTGATATCCTTTCTGTTATTCAGGTCTGGGAAGTTTTCTTGTATTATTTCCTCTAGAATGTTTGCTTCCCCTTCCTCTCTTTCTTCCTCTGGCAGGACAATTATACGAATGTTACTTCTTTTGAGATCATCCCATATGTCTCTGTTGGTATTTTCAGTGTCTTTCAATCTCTTTTTAAGCTCTTTCACCTCTTTCTTTGTTTTCTCTAACTCATCCTCTGTCTGACTAATTCTGTTTTCTGCTTTTGTTAGTCTGCTTTCCCTTGCCTCAGCTTCTTTCTTCATTATAGCTATTTCAGTTTTCAGTTCTCTAATTGCTTCAAGATAATCAGTATTTTCCTTGGGGGTCTCAACTGTTGTTTCCCTAATACTGCCATTCCTTTCCTCCAATGTTGTTTTCAATTCTGTGATTAATAAGTTTATTATTGCTTGCATACTTTTCTTATCTATGGTTACTTCTTGCTGATTTGTGGTTTCTTCTGGGCTCTTGTCTTCATTCATTGGAGTAGCTGTTTTATTTGTTTTTGATCTACCCATTTTTTTTTTTAATTTATGTGTTTCTTTCTTCTTTTTTTTATGCTCTGTTGTTCCTCAGTTGTTGTGTCTTGAGTACAAGTAACACTGTACTAAATACCTTTATGACAATTGCACTCACCAACCTCCGGAATTACAGTAGCAACTGAAGTAAGTATTGAAGTAGTTTAATCGTTACCACTTAGCCAAACAATTTCTCCAGTCCGTGAAAAAATAGTAACCAAATCCCAGTGAAGAAAGAAAAGAAAGAGAGGATAGCAAGAATAGACAGTTATACAAATCTACTATCCACCGTATATTCTAGGGGTAACAAGAGGGGAAAGGGAACTAGAGCAGAGATACACACATAGAGAGTCCACTCTGAGTCAGATTTCTTCCCCAAAGTAATTCACAAATTCAGAAAGGCAAAGAAGAAGAAGTGTATGACAAGATTAAAAAAATAAAAAGAGAGAAAAAAGGGAGAAGATAAGAAAAAGAGTTTTAATTAAAGAGCAGTGCAAGGAACTTCCCAAATGTGTATCAGTGAATTCAAAAAGGCACCCTGTTTGGTGGTGTGGGGTATCCTGCTAGGAGCTGGTCCCCAGGGATTGCTTATGGCGGGGGGGGGGGAGGAGGTATGCTTGAAAATTAAAAGGAAGAAAAAAGAATTTTTTCCCCCTACTCTAATTCTTAACCCAAATTAAGTTATAGTCATCTCCTTGTCACCGCTATGACACCTTTTTGGCTGGCCTGCTAAAGGCAGAAAATCCTATTGTTTGCAGGGGATGTGTTCGGAGCTCAGCGACTAGCAGCTCCTTGTCCGCCATCTTCCGGGAAACCCCCCTCTCTAGACTTTTTTAAAGGATTTCCCGAAAATGAAAAGTAGCTCCAAGTCCTTTGATCCAATGAGAGCTATACTTAAGAAGTCTTTGGATCCGCCCTCAGGGTCGCAGTGGTCCCTGGAGACTCCCAAGAGAAAGCCCCCGAGTTATAACGCTCCCTCCATGTCTTCTGCCGGCTGCCCAGCAGTGCTCTGCAACCGGCGGAGGAGCAACCGGTGGAGGACAATGCCCTGCCCACCCGCCTTGCCCGCGCTGCCTGGGAAGTCTGGAGCAGTCCACTCGCTAGTCCGTGCCACCTTTACTCTAATTCTTAACCCAAATTAAATTATAGTCACCTCTTTGGTGACTATAATTATTTACTGGCCTGCTAAAGGCAGAAAATCCTACCGTTTCCAGATGTGATCAGAGCACACGCTGCTAGCAGCTTCTCAGTCCGCCATCTTCCCGACTTTAGTAATTTTTATTTGAGCTTGATAGCTAACACGCAGGTGTACTAAAACTATTATCTGGGAAGATGTAGTCACAGTTAAGAATAGGGCTAGAAGACTGGATTAGGCTAGAGAGTAGCTCCCAAACTTGGCGAATGTATATAGATACAATTAACTATTTACCACATCGATCTGACCCAAGGCTCATATGTATTCATATTTAGCACAGGAGCTTGTATAACCTCTGCGTCCTTGTCAGTCTAAGCTTGCAGTCCATGTACCTCAAATTAAAGGTGCTTAATAGTCCATTGTGATTAGACTTAGACAGTATAATCTTGGAAAGCAAGTAGAGAGGACTAAAGAAGGGACCATAAATAGTCTAATCCAATATTTGCTACTTAGTCCTAGACACTCCCTGTTTCACTTCCCCCAATCATTCTTTACTGAAATAACTACATAAAGGAAAGTAAGATATAGCTCCTAACTTCTTCTTACAACACTAACATTATTGTCACTCTGATAATCTTTAGATGAAACACTGCATACAATTGGCCAAGAGACATATTGGCACACATATTATTATGTCATGTCATGTCATGCCATGTTATATCATATATAATATCATATCATATTATATTATATTATATATATGCTAAAGGACAATCACTGTCCCTATGACAACCTTTAGCAGGATCATCACACAAGTAAATGCAATAAAACTTAAGTTTAACCCCACTAAAATCTTAGGTGTATTTCCTCCCTAACTTGAGGCCAAATATTTTCTTAATATAGCTTTTAAAATTTTTAAAATATTATTATCTTTATTTATTTATTGGCTTGAAACAGTCAGAAATCAAGAGGCAAGGGAGAGAAAAAGAGGGACAGAGACAGAGAGATACTTGCAGTCCAGCTTCATAACTCATGAAGCTTTCCCCCTGCAGGTAGAGACTGGGGAGCTCTAACCTAAATCCTTGTGCATTGTCACATATGCACTCAACCAGGTGTGCCACCACCTAGCCCCTCGAATATACCTTGATATTCAGTTAAAATTAAATTTTCCTTCATTTTCACTTCCCAATCTTTGATGTTATTCTCTATGTTGCATGCATTTTGTTTGCTAACTTTGTGATTTAAGATGCACTTCCAGATTTTATTTTCAAAACATTTGTAAATAGTCTTTCTAAGAGCTTAAAATATGTAGTAGATAATCAACAATCATGTTCTAATTCTAAACTGAATAGGATTTGGGAATTTGATAATGTCTACAATATGAACTAAATGTAGTGAGAAAATACAATAGCTCTTTTTTTAACCAAGGCAAGATTTTGCCTCTGATTCAACTAAATCCTCTTCAAAACATGCCAATGAATTCAGCCAGGAATATTTTGATTTTAATGTAATTTTTTGAGATTCAGTGAATTCAGTCCATACATCTCAACATTCCTCTCAAGTTTCATTTGGGTGAAGTTTTTCCTGGCCTTATGTGGTCATATGTTCCTTAAATTTCCAGAAAATACTTGATTTTTTTATTTTAATATTTTATTTATTTATTTGGCTAGAGACAGAATGCAATTGAGAGGATAAGTGAATGTGGAGAAGGAAAAATACAGAGATAGACACCTGAGGCACTGGTTCACTACTTGTGAAGCTTCCTTCCTGCAGGTGGGGAACAGGGGCTTGAACTCAGTCCTTATTTATGAGAACACAGGGGTCCATATTAATGTGCCCCCACCCAGCCCCTTAAAAATATTTAATGACTTCCCAAAGTTAACCCTATCACCAAATAATGTGACGATAACAATAACTATTGTTATAACAATAGTTATAACAATTATCTTCTTGAATCCTAAGACAACAGGAACCTCACATTTCCACTGTAGAGCCTATGTTTACCCCAGTCCTGGAACCTTAGGATGGGGCCCATTTTTCTTCATGCTGCTCTCAATTCAAATCAAATAATATTGCATCCGTGGATGCAATATTATCCGTGCAACCTAATCAATGCAACGAGTGCCACCCCAGCATGCTTCACTTCAGACTGTGACCAGAGACTTCAGGTGTGGAATGACAACCCTTCAGTTTCATCACTCGGGTGAGACCTTTCCTTTCATAGTATTCTCTAATTCCATTCCAGGTGTTCCACTCCCCAATAAAGTCCCCAAACCTAGATATAGACCAGGTCCCCTGAGATAGAGCATAGGTTCACCCGTGCCCATAAACTAGGGGAAAAATATATACCTGAAAGCAGAAGTACACAAGAGCATGCAGGGAATACCCCCAACACTTCATCTGCACTATTCCAGTCTTTAGGTCCATGATTGTTCAACATTTTGTTTGGCTTTGTATGTTAACTCTCTTTTCAACCACCAGGCTCCAGATGCCAGCAAGATGCTGACCAGACTTCCCTGGACAGACGACCCCATCAATGCGTACTGGAGCTCCACTTCCTCAGGGCCCCACCCTACTAGGGAAAGAGAGAGGCAGACTGGGAGTATGCATCGACCAATCAATGCCCATGTTCAGTGGGGAAGCAATTACAGAAGCCAGACCTTCCACCCTCTGCAACCCACAACGACCCTGGATCCATACTCCCAGAGAGATAGAGAATGGGAAGGCTATCAGGGGAGGGGATGGGATATGGAGATCGGGTTATGGGAATTGTGCGGAATTGTACCCCTCTTATTCTATGGTTTTGTTAATGTCTCCTTTCTTAAATAAAAAAAATTAATGTTTTATCCCACAGTACACTGTACAAATTACTCCATGTCTTTCTGTTTTGGTTTGGTTTAACAAAGAATCAACTGCTTGAGGACAAGGATTATGCTTATTCATCGTTGTATACAGAATCTTTATCATGAAAAGATGCTAGTTGATTAAATGATTGGAAGCTTATCCATACTGTCTGATCTTTTTTCATTTTTAGTGGGATTAGCAACAAATAATTAATTTCTCCCTCTACTGGGTCTTAGATTAAAAAACAAATACTAGGGTGGGCTATTAGTTTGAGCCTGCTGTGCTTCAAGTATATTATCATGTTATTTGTTTTATAGATCTTTGGGTTCCGTTTTTGTTTTTAATTTTAAAAAATTGGGGAAGGGAAAATATATACAGTCCTAAGCACCATTTAAACAAGTTACCATTATAAACTGGTTTTATAAGGGAAAACTTTATATGCAATAACTTACTTATTTCAAAGGGTGCTTTCTCTTGCGAATTTTTATGTCTTTATCTAATATTTTGTTTGGTGCTAGGTGCAACCCTAAATTTTCTTTCACATTCTCAAAAAAAAAATTCCCTTTCCAATCTCTGCTGTGCATGCACTCTTATATGAATTCTGACATGTATTTAATTTTATTTATCAGATAAAGTAACACTATTTATTCACTGATTTATTTATAAAAAAGAAGAAATATTTTGAAGCCCTATATGTCATTTGCAAAAGAAATGGCCCATTTATTTATAATTAACGCTACACAATTGCTATCAGTATAAATAATTAATATTTTAAGTATGATTGTTTAAATTGAACTTTTATTTCCTTGATTCTTTCTCTTCTTACCTGTTGTGATGATCTTCAAAATTATGGTGAAGAGGGAGTCTGAGTGGAAGAAAGAAACTGAGCTACAAACCGTGTCTTTCAAACCTCTAGAAATTGACTTTTTTATTTTCTATTATTATTTTTGTCTTGAGCAGTTGTGTAAAATTTGCCCCAGCATTTCACCCAGTAGGTGGCAATTATTAACAATATACTTCTCTAAATTGTTGCTGCAAAGCTATTATTCATACAGAGTTACAACCGAGTTAATTTTGGGGAGAGAGCTATTGAAAGAGACCTAGTGCTGTGGTGCTCAGAACACAGCCTTTTCCCTTATTTCTAATTAGTGTGAAATGGTTCCAGACAGGAGGGAGCCCTCAAAAGGCTGTGTGTACAAAGCCAGGCACCTTAGCAGACACAGGGAACAGTTTTGTTCTGTTGCATAAACAACTGCATCATAAAGTCTTTACAAAAGAAATACAATCTGATTTACCCTACCTCTTAAATGCCAAACAGTGTTTATATGCCTCCTGGTCTCTTTTATTAAAATGCAAAAGATTTATTAGAATGACTCAATATAGCTGATGATATGCTTGTGATGTCCCCTGCAGTAGAACTCTTGACTTTCCTACTCAATATATACATTTTGCCCATTCTGTTTTTATTTTAAGAATTAAATGCCTCTTTCGATATTCTGTGATTGCTATGTGCTACTACCCTCCTAAATATCACATTATGCTATTAAAATATTTTTGCTCTCCTAAATTACAATATGATAGGAGAATATTTTTATCTCCCTGCCCCCCAACAAAATTGAGTTTGGGTTGTATTATAGGTTGCTGCTTTCTTCTAACATAACCCCTGACCCATATTTTTGGTAATTAGCTATGCTTAAGGGTCTAAAATGGTATAAATATGGTTCACTTCCTAACATCTCAGATGCATCCCTGGTACAATTGTATCTGAATGAGAATATCACTTAGAATGCCTATTTAAGATTCACTATGCAAAAGCCCACATTGTTCGCAGTCTTTTACCAGACAAACCACACAATTTTTTTTGTTTGCCTAGGATTACTTTATAATGATCCTAAAAGTGAGGCTAAATTTTCATTTTTCTAACAGAACTTAAATATTCCTTGTGTTTTCCACATAATTCATCTACTCTCTATAAGTGTACTGAGTGTATCATAAACAAGAATTGTTTTTGAGTGAATTTCTGAATGGATGTCAATAACACTGCAATTCATTTGAAAAGTATTAGGGAAAGTTAAATTGCAAGATATACTTGCATGAAGTGATATGTATGTAATGCATGTATACATGTATGTATCATATGTTATTATCATTTCTAATATTGTTTTATCAAATACACAATCACGAGCCAGGAAAACAGCAGTCTATTAGAGCACCGACCTGCATATACAATCATTTCATTGAGATTTGGAAATACTTGAGAAATCATAGTCTTGATGTAGAAGTGTTGCATTCACAGTTAAAACAACTACAGATAGGACTCTAAATGCATTTCTTTTTCATTTTGCAACAAATAAAATAATTTTCAGCCCATAAAATACTAACTTCTATTAAAAATAAAACTCACTGAAGGGAGTGTACCTGTGAGAATATCAGTTTAAGTAGTTAAATTGAGATGGAAAATGAACATTCAGAATATAGTCAGCAGATATGATACTTTTCCCCCATTGCTGATGCTGCTGTAATCTTCTTCTTTACTGGATTTTCACAAAAATCAGAGATATTTTAAGGAGTTAGTTAACTGTAGATAAATTTCTGGATAAACATTATTTTGAAGATGATGCAGAGTAGTACAAATATGCATATATGCTATAACCTTGGAGTATTACTTGATTTGCACTGATTTTTCCTTTATAATTCTTGCTGTCTAGCTTATCCTGCAATAAGCTGTAGGCAATTAGGAGAGTGATTAAATACTGTTCAAAAGACTAGGTACCAATAAGAATACTACCAGAGTTTGTTTGTATGTGTCTTTAAGTTTAGGATCTGATAGCAAAATAGTAATTCCCCTAGTGCCCTGTTTTCCTGTCCTTGAAATCTTGGTAACTCCTGCACTCCACTGAGAAAGCTATAAAATAGTTTCTTACCATTAAATAAATATCAGCAAGACCATCTTATAGGATAGAAGAAAAGACTAAAGAACTTTAATGTCAGTTGCAAATACAAGGATAAATAGCTTGTTCTATTTTAAATTTGTACTGATTTGCCTGACATTTGAATTTTCACTTTCATCTTGAATAAATAATCTTCTGATCTAACCTCCCCATTTAGTTTGATTTCAGTGGACAAAATTGAACTGAATTTACAGTTAATTCTTATCTATATCTATATCTATATATTTTTTCATTTGTGAGTATGCTTTAATGAGGCTAGAAAGCATTTTTTTCTCTCTCTTTCCTTTATCATATTTTTTATTTCTGCTTTTGTTTTGTTCCTGTGTCTCTGATATTTTTTATGGGTTTTTATGATTGCTTTATTGCTATAATTATTATGTGAGGGGAAGGCAATTTTAAGTTTTTTTTAAATCTGAAATATCTTTTTGAAACATTAAAATGGAGTAAATCAATAAGTCAAAGTTGCAGCTAAACAAGCAAACAGAAAATGGACTATATTCTTTTCACGTTCTTATTTCATCTTATAGTAGTATTTTAAAAGTTAAACTATTAACATTACAAGGCTGACATGTTAGGTGTCTTTTTTTTTAATCATGCTGGATTTTTGCAAAATATCAATTTAGATATCAGTGTGTAACAATCTCATGATAATGTGGGAAAAACTTGGGGATAAGAATTTGTTGCTTCCTTATATGCACGGGGTGCATATAAAGATCACATTCTAGTAAAGCGAAAGTGTTCATGTATTTAATTCCCACATTAAAAGGGCAATCCCAGGTAAAAGTCAAGCACTACATATCTTTAACACTGTCACAGTGGAGGGGTCATAGATGAAAGAGATGCAGTGTGAATTCACCACCTAATGCTCCTCCCTGTACCACAGGATTCCCTTACCTGTAGTTAGCCTAATTAAACTGGATAGGGGACTGTTCTTAATTGGTTCCCTGCTCTATTAAGTAATGCTGATTTTTCCCCTAGTTGTATAAGGTTTCTTCTCTCTTTGGTCATACTCTGTATACCTGGAATTTCTGGATTTCCACACTTTTCTTTATTCACTTCTTCTAAATTTATGAATATTTTTATTAAAAATTTATCATTTTAAATAATGCTTCAAAATTCATAATTTAGACAAAATGCATCTGAGTGAAGAAGAATTCTTAAATTGTGTAATTTTCACATTGTCTTATTGTCTGCTTTTATAATTATCAATAGCTTTAATGGTGGTTTCATATTTATTGAGTTCCTTCTTTTTTTTTCTTTATCATTGTACTGAGGAGTTAATACTTTACAGTATCGTTGACACATGGGGACAATTGCTCACATCGCCCATGATAAATGTCTGCATAACACTCTTACTCTGACTTTGATCCTTCTCTCTCATGAGGCATCAGGACCTCAACGTCCTCTCCATGCCCTCCCACCCTCTCCTTCCTCAGACTCCTTTGCTTTCGTTCAATACACCCCACTCAGTCCCACTTTCATTTTGTGTTTTCCCTTTCCTACTTCGTAAGTTCCACTTATAAGATCATCTGATATTTGCCTCACCACTTTTTTTAAAAAAAATTTCTCTCTTATCATGCTCAAAATGCTGAGCATTTTCTTACCCATTTCTTACCATCCTATTATTTCTGTTGATAATTTGTTTTAATTTCTACTTCATAAGTAGCTATGATACATAATTCCTGGAATCTCCAAAACACACTATATAACTTTTCACGGTTTAGGTTAAAATTCCATGAAATACATTCTTGCCATGTTGCTTAAATAAAATGCATTAAAAATTATCTTTCTCCAAACTCAAATGTTTTTTGCATTGGTCTAGCAGAGGTCCATCCTGAATTATGTAACACATCGAATGAAAATAGTATCAAAAACTTCACATCAAGAATGTTTTCCTGTGTATCACCTTTATAAAGTCCCCAGGCAGAGGACCTCAACAATGTAACCTGGAACTTTATCTCTCCAGATATCTGTCCCACTAGGGAGTATGGATTGACCTGCCAACAACCATATTCAGCAATTACAGCAGCCAGACCTTCCACGTACGGGCCCCTTGGTGATGCTGACTCCATATTCCCAGAAAGATAAAGAATAAGAAAGCTTCCAGTGGAAGGGATGGGATATGGAACCTTGGTGCTGGGAAATGTGTGGAATTTTGCCACTCTTATCTTATCTTATCTTATCTTATCTTATCTTATCTTATCTTATGGTTTTGTCAGTATTCTCTGTTTTTTTATTTTATAAATAAATTTAATAAAAAAGCCCTGTGTTGCACTTTATCAAAAACTGATACTTGTATTTTTTAAAGAACAGCTTTATTTAATTTTTTACCATTTTTATTTATTTATTGGTAGAGAGAACCAGAAATTGAAAGGGAAGGGGGTGAGAGACAGAGACATACCTGCAGCACTGCTTTACCAAACATAAAGCTTTCCCCCTGTAGATAGGGGGACAGGGCCTCAAATACAGGTCCTTGCACATTATAACACATGTGCTCAACCAGGTGTACCACCACCTGGCCTCTCAAAAACTCATATTTATAGAATTCTTTTTCATGGTTCTAGATGTGAAATGACGTAGTAAATTTTATTTCATAGAAAATGTGTGCAAAATCTAGTTGGCAACTGAATGAGTCAATGTAGTTTTTGCTTGTCATGTATTAGTTTTAGATATATGATCATCTATATTTAATGAAATTCATGAAAAATTTGAATGGTTTGATTTTTAGCATATATACTGGTGAAATAGCTCTTACCATGCATGAAATCCAAGTCTGAATCCAGCTCCCACTGCATTGAAGGAATCTTGGTGCTCTGGTCTCAGTCTCTGTGCCTAAAAAATGAACAAATATACAGTGGAGGAGAGAAAGAGAGAGTACACCCCCAAAATTCCCTAGCTCTTACCATTATGTGGGAATATAGAAATAAGAGACTGCCTGTGTACCAGAAAGAGGATGCTCATGAAAATGTGAGTGCTTTGATCTTTGACTTCTCATGTTTAGAACGATAAAAAAGAAATACTGTTGTAAGCTAAGTGATTTGTAGTATTTTCGTAAAGCAGTCTGAATAGAGTAGGTGAGGTAAGTCTTCAAATACCCAAGGACTAGTAAGTTACTGAGAAAGCATTTGAATAGGTTTCAAAACTTCTTTGGTTAAACACTATGTTATTTCCACAAAAGTAAGTAGATAAATAATTTAAAAAAGAAAGAAAGGAAGAAAGAAAGAAAGAGAAAGAAAAAAAGGAAGAAAGAAAGAAAGAAAGAAAGAAAGAAAGAAAGAAAGAAAGAAAGAAAGAAGCAGATTATACAGGCATATGTGTAGCTGATGGACTATTTGCTATATCTTTGTATAATAATTACATAAAAGAAATCTAGTGATGATGCATGACTAGATTAAATGAGAGCCACACGATAATATACTCAGTTTTGTTTTGTTTTTTGAATATACAGAAAAGTGGCATTTTGCTCCTTACCAATAGCTGAGTCTCCCTTAAGTAAAATCTTGAAATGTAAGCTTAGTAATTACTATATGCCAAGATTTGTGTTGAATCAGTCAGTTAAAATTATTAGATTAATTAACTGTTACATAAGATAGAATCACTCATTACTTGTTTGGAACCTTGTTTTTTTTTTTTTTAATTCTTACACACTTATAGTTTTATATTAAAATGTACTTTAGTGGCCCAAACAGAATCAAATAATTGACAGATAAATAATTTATTATTATGTGTTGAGAACATTTAATAAAGTACAATGAATTATCTATTTACAATAAATAACAAAAGTAACACTAAAATAGATTGCATCATTGGATGAAGGAAGTGTAAGCTTTATTTTCAGGATGCATGTTACCTTCTTCTAAAACAGACAGCAACATAAATATGGATAAAATATAACACAGAATATGAAACAATGAGTAATTTTAAAATATTAGGACAACTAACCTGTGATAGGTACAGGGCTCAATGACATTAAAAAAAAATTCTACTTAAGCTCTAGGGATCCAGGAAAACAGTTGTGTAAAAGACTCTCCTGGTCTGAAGCTCCAAGATCCCAGGTTCAATCCCTAACACCACCTAAAGTCAGAACTGAATAGTGCTTTGGTCTCTCACTCTCTGTATCTCTAACTAAAAATAAAAATAAATAAAATATTTTTTTAATTCTAGTAAATTACATATAGATAGATGGATAGATAGATAGATAGATAGATAGATAGATAGATAGATAGATAGATAGGATTCTGGATCAACATGGTACAAAATCAACTAAATAAAGTACCAAGAACTAAATGAAGAAATATCTGTAAACTTCCATTTTCAGACAGCTATTCAAACTGTAGTCAATGATGGATTATTAACTTGTAAATAGTTTATATATATGTAAGAAAAAAAAAAGATATGGTAGTATTTGCTTAGTTGGTTAATTTTGACCTGAGGAAGACTCTCAGACCTCTGTAGAAAATGGGAAAAGTAATTTTCCACTGTGCTTAGAGTGAAAAATTGAAAAGGAAAGATTAACTTCTGATTGATACATAGGGAAATAGTAATTGTGAAATGTGGCTTCCGAGAAATTTTTTAAAAATGTAGAAATTCAAAAATATTTATTCTGCCCATTCTTTCTAGACACACAACTTTACTAATGATTTTATTAGATTATTGCTGCATAGTTTGGTTTCATTTGATGCTATCCAGAGGAATTCTTGGGTTGAGATCATTTTAGTCAAAAGGATAGCTCTATGGCCAGTTTGTTCCAGATGAAGCTGGTCAAAATAACTTCCAAATAAATACAGTATTGATGCCACAGGCAGCTGGGAAGCTTCACAAGCAGTGAAGTAGGTCTGCAGGTGTCTGTCTTTCTCTCTCCCTCTCTATCTCCCCATCCTTTCTTGATCTCTCTCTGTTTGATGTATCTTAGACGTATCTTGTAGGAATTATGTTGAGATGAGTCAGCAGGACTAATAATGGAAGAGCTCATTCAGAGGTGGAACTTAAAGAAATAAAGAAAGGGAAGGCAGGGTGAAACTGAGACTAGTTGTGATCTATTTTAATGGAACCAAGGACACTAAAATAGAAAGTAGGAGATGTCAAGAGAATATCAAGGACACCATGCATGACAGTGGAGGAAGACTGTACTTGGTGTATAATCATCTATCTTCCTGTCACAACAAAAGTGTCTTGTAAATCATTATTTTTTAAAAATATTTATTTATTTATCCCCTTTTGTTGCCTTGTTGTTATATTGTTATAGTTATTCTTGTCATCATTGTTGAATAGGACAGGGAGAAATATAGAGAAGAGTAGAAGACAGAGAGGGAGAGAGAAAGGTAGACACCTGCAGACCTGCTTCACTACCTGTGAAGTGACTCCCCTGCAGGTGGGGAGTTGGGGGCTGGAACCAGGGGCTCTAACCGGGATCCTTCCACTGGTCCTTGCGCTTTGCGCCACATGTGCTTAACCCACTGTGCTACTGCCTGACTCCCTTGTAAATCATTATTATCCTTTTCCCACAAAGTGATTTGTAAAAATAAGAATGAAGGAGAGAAAGGAAAAATAAATAACTAAATGTGTTTTGCCATTGTAAATTTGCTTTTTTTTTTTTTTTTGCCTCTAGGATTATTGCTGGGGCTCAGCATCCACACTACAAATACACTGATCCTGGCAACCAGTTTTTTTTTCCTTTTTATTGTATAAGACAGAAATTAATAGAGAGAGGGAGACAGGGAGAAAGTTAGACACTAGCAGACCTGCTTCATCATTAATGAAAAAATCCCCCTGCAAGTGGAGATCTGGGGCTTGGACCTGGTTCCTTGCACGGGGTTTTGCTTTAGGTGTTATCTGCACTTAATCCAGTGCAGCACCTCCTGGCCCCATTGTTAAAGTATTTTTTTGTTATTATTAGTGATTTAATAATTATTGACAAGACTGTGGCATAAGAGTAGTACAACTTCATGTAATTCCCACCACTAAAATTCTGAATCCACTCCACGAAAACCTTCTCTATTTTTTTTAATTCAATCTTTATTTGATAGAGACAGCCAGCAATTGAGAGGAAAGGGGAGATAGAGAGAGGAGACAGAGAGACACCTGCAACACTGCTTTACCACTTGTGAAGTTTTCCCCCTGCAGGTGATGACCGGGGGCTCAAACTCAGGTCCTTGCACACTATAACATATGTGCTTAACCAGGTGCTCTACCATGCACCCACTTCTCTATTTTTTATTCCTGTGTGGGTATGGACCAAAGATATTTATGGGGTGCAGATGATGGGAGATCTGGTTTCTGTAATTGCTTCTTCACTGGACACAGGGGTTGGCAGGTCGATCCATAACCCCAGCCTGTTTCTATCTTTTCCTAGTGGGTTAGGCCTTTAGGGAGGTGAGGTTCCAGGACACATTGGTGAGGTCATCTGACCAGGGAAGTCAGGTTGATGTCATGGAAGCACCTGCAACTTGGCAGTTGGAAAGTATTAAGATATAAAGATGAACAATTTCTTTAATAATCAGGAACCTAAAGGTAACAATATAGCAGATGAGATTTGGTGTCTTCATGTTGGAAGAAGTTAGGAAATATATTTTAGGTATGTTCCAAGGGGCCCATGACTTTACAAATTTTTGCCTGAGCTCCACAGTTAACATGAAGGTGGACTAGAAGTATTGTCTGGGAAGTTGGTGTCAGAGTTGGGAACAGCACTAGAAAGCTGGAACAGAGTAGCCCCCATATATGGGGAAAGTATATAAATACCATTAACTGTAACCCCCCAAATATGACTAGACATGGGCTAAAATATTTTTTTAATTAATCTTTTTTCTGAAGGGATATTTTAGTAGCAAAGTAGGGTGAAGTATTGATGTTATTTGAGGCTTAATCTCTGGTGTCTCTTACGTCCTTTTCTCTCTTGAGAACTTTTCTTATCCTAGTCTTCCCTCCACTTCTTTAATTTGCTTTATTGCTGTGTGTGTAGTCCTTGAATGTCTAATGGGACAAACAGCTGTACAGGGGAGGGAAGAAATCTAACAGTTAAACAGGTGCACACAGAAAATAAATAAAAAATGAAAACCCAGCCCCCATGGGGACTATAAATGACGCATTTGCTGAGTAACTAATTTGGTAGCCCTTGTGACCTATGAATCATTGTTCTGATTTACCCAATCATTGACCCAACAAATTCAAAGTGCTTAACATTCTAATTATGCTGTGTACAACATGAGAAGAAAGCAGTTTCTCAGTGGCCAGTTATAAAAAGAAAATAAGTAATTATTGTTTTCTTTATTGTTTATGTTTGGTTTCATTTTAACTCCCAACTATAATGGAGGGCATATTCATGCTTAAAGAACACTTGAATTGTGTTGTAGATTTTAATGGTGCCATATAATTAAATGTAAAGTAGCAGTTGATTAAATGTTAGTTGTTGCTGTTTTTTTTTATACAATAGTCAACATAACACCCTCCTGTCTACTCATTTTCTTTTTTTATATTTATTTTATTAATTTATTCCCTTTTGTTGCCCTTGTTGTTTTATTGTTGTAGTTATTATTGTTGTTGTCGTTGTTGGATAGGACAGAGAGAAATGGAGAGAGGAGGGGAAGACAGAGAGGAGGAGAGAAAGCTAGACATCTGCAGACCTGCTTCACCTCTTGTGAAGCGACTCCCTGCAGGTGGGGAGACGGGGTTCGAACCGGGATCCTTATGCCGGTCCTTGTGCTTTGCGCCACCTGCGCTTAACCAGCTGCGCTACAGCCCGACGCCCATACTCATTTTCTAAATGCTTATGAAGCGCTTATTATATGTATCCTTATTACTATAAATGGATTAATTCATCCTGGGTTTCTAACCATCTGGAAATTTGTATAATATTTCATACCAATTATATATATATATATATATATATATATATATATATATTCTCTAAATAGTATCTTTCATTTTATTCTAGCAGAAAATGCTGTTCCATCAATTTACCATTCGTTTTTAACAAGTGTACTTTATATATGTATTCAAAGCTAATTTAATTTAACGACATGAAGTTTTGTTGCACGTTTCGTGTTGATGTATTCTATCTCTTTAGTGTCACAACCCCTATTGTTATATACTGCTATTATTCCCCACTTTATAGACGAAGAGATTAAAATATAACTAAGCATCTTGTGTTATATCATTAAGTATATACACCCAAAGTTAGATGATCATACCTCAGAGAACAAACTATATTATCTGAAAGCCAACTCCCTAACTTCGTTTTCTCTATAGGCAAAATATCATATTTAAATGACAATATTATTATATTATATTAATTATATTATATTATTATATTATATTATATTATAATCTTACCTAAAATATGTAATTGCCTGATTTTCATTCATATTTTAGGAGGAAATGTATAGAATTTTTTAAAAATTTAGTATTATTGCTTATCTATATTTCCTAAGAATATAATTGCTACTGATGGTAAGAATCAAAAGCAAAGTGTTACATATAAAATAAACTTCAGGGCATTTGACTGATTAAGTTAGCTTTTACATTTATTTACTTCAAACAATTTAGCCTTTGGGCCAAGTGGTAGCACACCTAGTAAAGTGGACACATCACCTCTTTTTAAAATTAATTTTAAAGTGTTCTCATTTGTTTTGGACAGATACAGATAAATTGAGAGAGCAGGGGGAGATGAAGAGACATCTGGAACACTGTTTCATCAATTGTGAAGCTTCCCAGCTTCAGGTGGTGACCAGAGGCTTGAACCTGGGTCCTTGAGCACTGTAATGTGTGCATTTAATCAATTTTGCAACCACTTGGCCAATTTAACCTTTTATTATTACTTTTTATTTTGATAGCACAATGAGGAATTGAGTGAAGGAGGGAAGATAGAGAAGGTAAGTTAAAGATAAACACTTGCAGCTCTGCTTTACCACTACTAAACCTTCCCTCCTATATAAGGGAGCAGGAACTTGTGCCTAGGTCCTTGTGGATGGCCATGTATAAATTCAGCCAGGTGTACCACTGCCTAGTCCCTGTAATATTTACTTTTGCCTCAGTTCTTTTTAATATTTATACTTTAATTGGCTTTTGGAAGTTTTATATATTTTAGAATTTTTCAGGTAAACATCCCCTTTATAATATTGTCTGCTTTAGAGAACAATTAATGATCTTTTATGGATACAATAAAAACAATAAAAAAGACTAAGGAGATAGCACATGCTGTTGGAACAGTAACTTTTATGCCTGCATTCGTATAGCTACAGTTCAATTTCTGGCAACACCAGTTGGAAAAGTTGAGCAGCGGTCTGGTATTTTTCTCTCCCTCCTTTCATAATAAAATTTTAAAACCAACAAATAGATAATCAAATAAAATAAGGTTATAGGAAAAAATGATAATATCTTCCAATTGATACCACACTTTTGCCTACAAAACTTTTTTTTTAATATTTATTTAAGTGCTGGTCTGCTGGTGATGAATTTTCTCAGCTTTTGTTTGTCTGTAGAAGCCTTTATGTAGCCTTCATTTTTATTTTATACAAAAAGAATAGCAGCATGGTCCAGAAATGATTAAACCAGTGATTCAACAGCATCAATTGGAATTCAATTTCTTTCTACCTTCATGCTCTTTCATCCTGGAAATGTGAGTTCTTGTCTTTCCTTCTTATAATCACAGTGTGGCTGGATCATTCTAAAGTATTCCATACTTTAACTGTTTGAAAACTTGCAAGGATAAAATCGTATATTTTCCTCCTAGACTACAAAGAGCAGATTTTCCCCATTACCCACTGACTTGAATTATGTTATATACCTACTCTTCAGACAATCATTAGTAAAGAAATGGTTTCTAACAACATTTTCCCACTCAGGCTATAAAGGAGTCCATACCCTCCTAAGCCAGAAGACTACTCAGATGAAACTCAATTCTACAAGTGAAGGAACTAGGTGCTAAGTAATCAACCAATAAAGTTGACTGAACATTGTCTTCATTTTTAAAGTGTTAACGGATGAGAAATAGGTACTATACTGATTTATTTTTCACATCATAGAAAGGGACTTCTGAAGAAAATTAAGGGAAGTCTGGTGGTAGCGCAGTGGGTTAAGCGCACGTGGCACAAAGCGCAAGGACCTGTCCTTTAAGAATCCTCCTTCGAGCCACTGGCTACCCAGCTGCAGGGAGGTCTCACAAGTGGTGAAGCAGGTCTGCAGGAGTCTATCTTTCTCTCCCCTTCTCTGTCTTCCCCTCCTTTCTCCATTTCTCTTTGTCCTATCCAACAGCGATGACATCAATAACCACAACAATAAATAAATAAACAGAAAAAGGATATTAATTTATTTTTAAATTGACCTTCAGCCATTTTCATTTCAGTTACCTAAGAAGATAAATTATGCTACTGGTAAATGATGTATTTAGATCCATCTCAGGAAAATTTAAAATCTTCCTTAGATATCTTTCCCTCAAGAAAACGCAGGAAAGCAACTATAAGAAATCTCCTCAAATTGCCACAACGGAATTTACAGAGAACACCGTTTTAAGAAATACAAATGAATGTAATTTCAGTGTCTTGAGAGTCATCTAAAGATAAAATGAGATATTTACATGCATACATATATATGTATGTATATATATATGAAACATATGCTTTTAAGCAAATCTGTTTATATGCTTATGATGATTAATGCCAAATGATTATTTTGTTGATTTTTTAAAATTTCATTTTTTTATTCCCTTTTGTTGCCCTTGTTGTTTTATTATTATAGTTTTTTTTTCTTTTTTTTAATTTTTTTATATTTATTTTATTTATTTTTTCCCTTTTGTTGCCCTTGTTGTTTTATTGTTGTAGTTATTATTGTTATTGTTGTTGTTGGATAGGACAGAAAGAAATGGAGAGAGGGAGGGGAAGACAGAGAGGAGGAGAGAAAGATAGACACCTGCAGACCTGCTTCACCGCCTGTGAAGCGACTCCCCTGCAGGTGGGGAGCCGGGGTTCGAATATTGTTATAGTTATTATTGTTGTTGATGTCTTCGTTGTTGGATAGGACATAGAGAAATGGAGAGAGGAGGGGAAGACAGATAGAGATAGAAAGATAGACACCTGCAGATCTGCTTCACCACCTATGAAGTGACTCCCCTGTAGGTCGGGAGCCAGGGGATCAAACCCGGATCCTTACGCTGGATCCTTGGGCTTTGCTCCAAGTGCGCTTAAACCACTGCAATACAGCCTGACTCCTCTTTGTTGATCTTTTTATATGGCTTGTCACCAACAACTATATGCCTTATTCTCATGAGACCATAATTTCTGAATTTTTATATGAGAAAGAGACTAACAGAATTGCTTAATAACTCACACATTTATCAAATCTTCAAATGCCATAGTGTCAAATGCTGGTGTGGAATGAAAAAAATAAAACATTCTTTGGATTTGTCTGTTAATATACTCATGCAGAACATATCAAATTTTGCTAAACATTTGCCCAAAAAGTATCTTGCAATCTCTGGAAGTCTAGATCAAATCGTGTTTTTTAAAATTTTTTCTTTCCATGAGTCAATTTAACAGTAACCCATTGTCTCTGGAATAATATAGCAAAGTAAACTCCATTTTCTAGAGAGAGCATTATATTTTTGAAAGCACACATTAATTCCCTCTATCCTTCCTTCACTATATCGTCATTGTTCCTATTCCAGGCCAAATATCTTTGTTCTTGTAATTTTTATATTAAATTCATTATCTTCTGTATTCTTATCATCTTGGTCTCACTATCAGAGGAAAACTAAACACAAACATCAATTTGTGAATACTTCTACTAATTCACAATCTATAAAATAGTACCGTGTCCCTTAGATGTCTCTAGTATACTGGAACCTTAGTACCTTTATTATTTCTCATTTACTTTTATAAAATAAAAATCTTTTGACTTCTACAGACAATGTTTATAGCATTCATGCGCATTTAATTTAAAATCTTAGCGTCTTGAATAATACAAAAATGTCACTGCATTTATATCACATATTAAGTCTAGTTCTTGGGACACTACTTCTAGTAAGGTCTGATAAGAATTATTGTAGACTCTTGTCATATGTTCTTTGTAGCAACATTATTATTCCACAGTTCTTCTCAGCAGTGCTCTTATAACACAGAAACAGAGACAAGGCATAACTAAGTAGGCAAGACTGTATTCTCATAAATATTTATTTACAAATACAAGCAGTAGGCAGATTTGATCTGAGGGTAATGCATTGCCCAGTTCTGGTCATATTTATCATAACTGAGAGTGAGCACAATTTGTCAGAAATCAGTGTGTCAAAGTGCATACTTACTTTAAATACTTTTACTTGGAGTTCATATAATATAGCTAGAATTTAGAAGGTCTTAAAATTTTATGTACAACACACTGACATTTTCCTTTGGGAAATGTATAGATAGAATAGAGTCTAAAAACAGTCTATAACTTTCTCACCACCACCAATTCTCAGAAAAGTCCACTTGGAAGCTGGGCTACATCTATTAAGATTAGTACTATTTTTTAAATGTCTTTATTGGGAAATTAATATTTGAGAGTTGACAGTAAATACAAGAGTTTGTACATGCAAAACATTTCTCAGTTTTCCATACAGCAGTACACCCCCCACTAGATTCTCTGCCATCCTGTTCCAAGACCTGAACTCTCTAAACTTTATTTAACATGCCTTTTATTGATTATTAATTTGAATACAGGTTATGTTGGTTATATATTTTATTCTATCTTCAATAAGTTATGCTTATGCTTATTCATATTTAACAGTCTTTACAAATGTTTGTGTTTCCAAGCTACTCTGGCATTACATTATCCACTCAAGACAGAGATACATGCACTTGTAAAAAATATTTTGTTGGGAGTTGGGCTGTAGTGCAGAGCATTAAGCGCAAGTGGCGCAAAGCACAAGGACTGGTGTAATGACCCCGGTTCGAGCCCTGGCTCCCCACCTGCAGGGGAGTCCTTTCACAGACAGTGAAGCAGATCTGCAGATGTCTCTCTTTCTCTCCTCCTCTCTGTCTTCCCCTCCTCTCTCCATTTCTCTCTGTCCTATCCAACAACAACAATAATAATAACTACAACAATAAAACAACAACGGCAACAAAAGGGAATAAATAAAATTTAAAAAATATATATTTCATTTATTTATTGACTAGAGACAGAGATAAATTGAGAAGGAGAGGGAGATAGAGATGGAGAAAAAAAGACACCTACAACACTGCTTCACCACTTTAAAAAATATATATATATATATATTTATTCTTGAGAAAGATAGGAGGAGGAAAGAGAAAGAACCAGATATCACTATGGCACATGTGCTGCTGGGGATTGAACTCAGGACCTCATGCTTGAGAGTCTGATGCTTTATCCATTGCACCACCTCCCGGACCATGCTTCACCATTTTTGAAGCTTCCCTCCTGCAGGTAGAGACTAGGGGCTTGAACCAGGCCCTTGCACATGCTAACTGTGTTCAGTGATTTGCTTGATGGTTAGATCAGCCTAAAAGGAATTATGTATATGTATTCATATAACAGTATATATATTAAGAATGAACTTGAACCAGCCTCAATGTTAAAGTAGAGAACTGAAGGGAAAGTATTTAGAGATCAAAGATTTACAAATTGGAACACCAAGCAGTATCCCTCATTACTACACACACATACTTCTTCTTTTGTTGCAACCACAATTTAAACAATATAATTTAAACAATATAAAGTGCTAGACAAAGGCTGTATACAACTGGAAAGCAAAAAGATTATACAGTTCAAAGCTGTAAATCATTGAAGTCATAATATGAAAGCTCATATATAGGTATATCAACTTATACTTATTTATCTGAATATTAACGAAATAAATTTTTATGTAAACTTTTATCTCTGGCATGCCTTTAACTCTGGTGAGTCACCACACAATTAGATAGCTGTTGCTTTTATAGAAAATTGTCTTAGTGAATAAATACAAGTCCTTCATTACTGAGACTTTATACTTAATATTTGTAAATATTTTTAATTTTTTTAAAATCACTAATACTTTTTCATTCTGTAATCAATGACAATTTCTCAGTGTTCTGTGATACTGTATAATAAATATGCATTATTAATAAAAATTTTTACCTGTATTTAGTGGCTTCTGCTTAGAGCAAATATTACTATTGTCAACAATACCAGTCCTAACTTGTGAAATTAGTTATTTTATTTGTTAAAACACAGGAAAGGATTTTTGTTTCTACTTTAGGCTGACAACGCCTAGAGTTTTTGTGTTTACTTGTCAAACATCTATAGAGTCAGAAAGCAGAATAAATGACCAACTATTTCTCTAGGTTTTGCTGTCAGTGAAAACTACCCATGAATTCTTCCACTCATATGCTCAACAAAGTGTTAACTGTTTATAATTAAGGCTAATTCAAATAGTCAAACATTTATTTAACCCTTCTACCTTCTAGTATCCTGGAAATGTAGCATTTTTAAAATGGTATAATTCATTCTGTTCTTACTCATCTGCAATGTAACTGTTAAAGTGCTGTGTTTTCTTTTGAAGTAGTTTGTCTTCTAATTTGGGCAACAAACATGCTACGTGCATGCATACCAAAAGGCATTTAACTGGCTTAATAACTTCCCAGGCAAGCACCAATGAACAAACATTATGGTACATTTGTAGGCGTATTTTACATTGTTACAGGAGAATGAGGAAAGCAGTAGCAGTTCTGCAAACACAGATATTTGCTATATGTGAATATGTACCCACCTAGTAACTTAGAGGAAAGTTTTAATTCTCACCACATAATGGTCCATTTGCCTCGAGTGTTTCAGAATGGTTCAGTAATCACTAGCCATGTGTGTAGTTTGTTGAATTATTTAAGCTTATTTCCAGGGGGAAAAAAAGACAGGGAGGAAGGCAACTGATTCAATGCAAATGAAAAGCTTTTGAAGCTCCCTATGGTGAAGATGTGATTACAGTCAGACAGTTAATAACCTAGACTTAGAAAAATCTGAAGGTTTTAAAACTGTCTGGCCAGTCAGTAAATGAGGTTTTTTCCACACTATCGACCAACTGCCATGCGTTGTAATGGTTTCAGATCTGTTTGGAGTTGGAGTGGACCCACAAATGAAGCAAGAATACCACCCCCTGTCCTTTCCATGATTAAGAAAGGCATTTTGTAAACCTCAAAGGTTTTCCTTTGGATTCAGGATTGAGTCTTTAGCACTCACAGTTTATAGAGACATCACAGTGAGTGCACTCCCCGAAAACAGGAGCCTGGACTTCAATTGCTGATTTCCAAAGTGTCTGTATATTTGTAAGAGTTCGCTCCGCTTAAAATAACAGCCATCTACCCCTCCAATCTAATCACATTAAGGCATGTTGTGTAACTCTATGAAATTTAAGTCAAAAGACTTTCTCGGAGGACATAGCTTTATTTCTGTAATATTAAAATAGAAATTTAGAGACCTGTGATTTATTTCAGCTGCTATTCAGAAAAGATAGTTTTACTGTTTAAAACAGTTTTTAAAAAGTTTTAAAAAGTTAGTTTAATGTCCATGGCATTGCATACTCAACCTACAAATCTCTTTGCATAGAAAATAGAGAGCTATCTTCTGAGATTCATGAAGATTCTTTGATAACTAAAGAAATGCCATATATTTAATTCAGGTAAGTTGTTACATTATTTATACAGTGGTAATGAAGAAATTTGAGCAAGTTTTGAGGAAATTAAAATAAAGTTAAGTATTTTGCTTAGTTACACGAAGATTATAGAAAATTAACTCTGATTTCACTGGATGAAATTTTGTTTCTAGATTAAACATCTATTTTTAGTGGCCTGCTTTCATGAAATGTTTTATATTGGTTTTTTTTTTGTTGCTTATGATGATGAAGAAAAAACATCTTTAAATATTTTACCTTATATGATATGATCAAACTCTTCTGTAATAATTCTCTTATTAAAATCACCTTATGCCTGTAGGGTCAATGGCAGCTCACAAAAATGCAGTAGCAGTAGTTGTTTTTTATGCAAATGTCTTGTTTTTATGTGTGTTTTAATTTTTCAAAGTAGAAAAACAGTTGAAGCAAATGGATACTTTTTTTCTGTCATCTAAGGGAAACATATTCTATAATTAAGCACTGAATTTTCTCTGTGATTAGCAAAAGTATGAGAACCAGGTAGTTGTACAGTCATCCTCACAGAAGAAAAATTCATTATTAACATCTTTCTAGACATTCAAAATTCCATAAATCATACAAAAAAAGAAATCTTTAAAGTAGAAGATCAATTGTACAGCAAATGTACTACAGTTAAATTTTATAGTTTGTGCTTATTAGCCAAATTAATCAACATTAAGATACTTACAAAAAAGACCCACTATCATAAAATGTTTTGTAATGGCTCACTTATTGATGAAGATCACATCTTGAATTTATCAGCAGATTTTGTTCTAAGTGGAAACTCAACATGAAATCTCCCTGTTTTTCATATATATATATATATATATATATATATATATATATATAATTTTTCAAATGAGATATGGAAAATAACTGTTCTTTTAATTGTGTGCTTGCTTTTACTTTTTCTTTTTACAAATAAATACTTATAAAGTATAGAAGGTGAGCTGCTAATTTATTATGATCAGGAAGGGTACATTTAATTGATTTTATATGGAAAACATTATCATTTTCTTAATTTTATTTTTTCTTGTGGAACTATGTTTGTGTGTTGCTATTTAAGAAAATTGTCAATGGTACTTTTGGAACCAGAAGAAAAAATATTCTTTTGGTGTGTAATACAGTGGAAAATAACATTTTAGCTTCACAATACTTGGTGGGTTCTACTCCTTATTTTAAATATCAGTATAAGGAACCAAAATTGTTCTGTTTGGAATAACTATTTTATTACTTTGGGAAGAGTCATACAATTCTCCAAGATGATCAGTATTTGATCTCTATCTACATAAATAAGTTGAAAATGACTGGATAACTTATAAGAATATATATTCACACTCTGCTGTCATGTCATGAAATATTCCAAACTGAACAGAGAATGGCATTCACAACCACGATTAGAAAAATCCTGTACTGAAAAACAACAAAACATTTATAAAATGAAAATATATTTCTTTACATGACTGTAAAGACCAAACATTTGAATACACATGTAGATCCAGTCATATAGTTTTGGAAAAATGCTGAAAAGAGATGCTTAATATAAATTTTTTTTAGTTGTAATTTGCAACAGTTGTAATTTGCAACTATTTACATATACTTAAATTGGATAGACACATATGATAAAATGATTTAACTGAATATATGAACTATATAATACACTTTCTTGATAAGAGATTTTGGCTTAAATACAATCTGTTTTTTCACAGTCAAGTTAAATACAAATAATAGCAAAAGTTAAAAATTAAAATATAGATAACTTCACCAATACAAGTCCTAAAAGTTATATGTTGAAGGGAAAATACATACAATCTCATCATCATATATATTTTAATAAGAGAAAATAAAACACCTATTTAAATCAGGTCAATAGTTTTTCTTCAATGAGAGTAAAACTTTATTAATATATGCAAATAGAATCACACCTAAAACATAGCTACTTTTTCAATCTCAACTCTTTTTCCAGTAGAAGAAATGAATAGGAACTGCATTATAGTCAAATACACTGTAATTTGACAATGAATAACAGATTTGCCTGTTAAGTCATCTCAGATTTTGAAGTTGCAGTTTGCTACCAGAAAAGGCTTGCTGCCAACTATCAATTTCAGCACACCCAGAGATCACATGCAGTTAAAAAAAAGCAAAGCAAAAACCAGTCTCCTTAATACAACATTCCACTGGTGTTGAGGATTGAAGGGGAAGGAAAATAAGGTAATTTTAATTGATTCTTAGAATTCAGGGAGTTGGAAAGGACAGCATGGAGAGTAATAATAATTTTTTTTAAAAATGTGCACATCAAAACTCAAACAGTTGAAATATATAAACTTGGATAATACTACAGCATTTTTTTTTCTTTCCCTGGGGTAAAAAGCGTTTTTTTTTTTTTTTTTTTTTACTTTTAAGAAAGCAAAATATGTCAGAAGTATAAATGTCTATAATATCAAAAAAATATTTAGCTTGCAAATTTGGGAGGTATTATCGGTAACAGGTGTGGCTTTGCTGTATGAAAAGATTACATTGTTCATTAATATAGAAAGAAAGAAGCCAGAATTGTAAATCAGCTGGGACTCCTAGGGAGTTTTATATGAGGCAATAATTAAATAATAGTTCGTGTTGCTTTCTTTCACTGGGAATTGCATCCTTTTCACCTCTTCTCTGCTAACGCACAGACATCCATTACGACAAGTAGCTACAACACTTGTCAGATGCAATCAGCTCCAAACCGCTGAAGGCCAACTGATGTGTACTCTCTTAAAGCAGGATTTCTCCTCTCCCCGAAGCCCACTGTCCTTTCCCGTGCATACAGCAGTCAAAAGGGATCACATCACCTAATGAAGAAAAACAGAAGCATATGGTAGGAAGCAGCCTCAGCAGGAGACGGCTGAAATGCCAAGGCTTGCACATAAACAAAATATATGCAAAAATGTGTGTTCATAGAAGCTGTCAGCTACAACTTCAGGAAATAATAAGCCTGCAACGGGATATGGAGTTTGACTGTGTCCACAGTTTACCTAGGAGTCTGCATTTTCAGTTTAATTTTTTATTATTCTACAAAGTGCTGCACCAGAGCAGCCTGGTCCCAGAGAGTTAATTATGCACAAGCAGTTGCAAAGTTCGATTTTGCTGTATAATATTGAGCCGTACATTCTTCCCAGTGTATTTTGCTCATACCTACTGCAGACTTCCAGAACATGGCAGCTGAATTGCGAACTGTAAGTTATTACACCTTTGCCTTCCTTTTGCACCCCTGTCACTGAGCAAGGGTGAATACTAAACTAAGTTCAAGAATTCACACACTGCCTCTGTAACTGAAACGTGAGAGCCCATCTTGCCTGAGTGGTGGGAATTAATATTTTAGATGTGTGTCAGGCACATTCTCCCTTACTTATTTTTATTCCAAATTTCCTTGTGTGCAAAGTTGACAGGCTTACTCAAAAGTCTTGCTTCCCCTAATGGCTCTCATGGAAGGGATGAAGCTGTCCGCTGTACTGAAGAATCTCTATCATTTGCCCGTGAAAACGCACATTAAGCTCTCCTTTTGACTTGTCAGCTTTTATGTTAGGATAACCCAGTATTATCATTCTGTATAATCAGTTTGACCGAACCTTCAAACTTACGTATCCCTTTGCTGTGTTCATTTTAATATTCTGTGATGATACCTTTAGAAAAGGGGGTTTTGTAAGGACAGAGCTCAAAGACAGAGGTCTGAGTGATTTCTAAAATATGACGCCAGGTATTTGGGGGTTCCAATGTTGACAACAGATGAAACAAGGTAGTGTTCATACAGATGCCACCATAGACAGATGCAATTATGGAAAAAAAATATATAAGAGCTTCAAGTTGAGTAAGAATACTATCTTTTGAGTTATTTTTTTTATGATTGTAGTGCGTAAACAATACACATTAGTCCACTCAAACATTTTTGTATTTTACATGAAGACTAGTCATGTTTCTCACATTATATTTAAAATATGATTTATTGCCTCTTGCCATCTGTTCTTCATGGCACTCAAGAAAGTAAATATTTATTATCTATTTAACAGAGAAAATAAGTATTTGTTTATCCATTCAATTATATTTATTTATTTATTTTGCCTCCAGTGTTACTGCTGGGGCTCAGTGCTTGCACCATGAACCCACTGCTCCTAGAGGCCTTCCCCCCCACCCCCCGCTTTTGTTGCCCTTGTTTTTGTAGCCTTGTTGTGGTTATTATTGTTGTTGTTGTTTGTTATTGGATAGGACAGAGAGAAATGGAGAGAGGAGGGGAAGACAGAGATGGAGAGAGAAAGATAGACACCTGCAGACCTGCTTCACTGCCTGTGAAGCGACTCCCCTGTAGGTGGGGAGTCAGGGGTTCGAACCAGGATCCTTACTGGTCCTTGTGCTTTGTGCACTTAACCCACTGAGCTACCGCCCGACCCCCTCCATTCAATTATTTTGAGAACAACATTAAAATAGGTTATACTTTTGAAAGTTCTTATGGGGAATTCTTTATTTAAAAGCCACCTGGAATAACAAGTCTGTCTCTACAATTAAATATCTGTCTGAAAATCGTCTAATAAAGTTTGAGTTTTCTAGTATTCCAAGTGTTTTATACCCATTTACTGATATTCTTACTTCCTTGTATGACTATAAATTAATATATAACCTACCTCTGTGAGCAATTTTCTTTCCTGTGCAAAAGATATAAGACATTGCTAGGCATTGATATGTAAGTGTATTGAAGTATCTGATTAATCTCTACTTTGTGCCAGAAATGTATCTGACAGAACACATTCTTGTCAAATAATCTTACTGTCGATAATAGCTTGTGGATAAAATACCTTATTAGATCATTTTTAAAAGGCTTGTTCCCTTTTAGCTCTCTCCATTTCATTCTAAAATTTCTACTTGGGGCAACTGACAACATCAGAAAATATACATCATGGGAATTCGTGTTCAAATGAAACATACACATCCACATAAGAACCAACTGGATGTGGTCCTAGAGGTGGCGCAGTAGATAAAGTGCTTGACTCTCAAGCGTGAGGTTCTGAGTTCAAGCCCCAGCAGCACATGTACCAGAGTGATGCCTGGTTCTTTCTCTCTCTCTCCTATCTTTCTCATCAATAAGTAAATAAAACCTTAAAAAAAAAAAAAAGAACCAACTGGATGATGATGAGGTATGTTCAAACAGGTGTCTATATTTATTAATAATAAATATATATTATTAAATATATAGTATTAAATATATTATTAAGTAATATACAATTAATATATTACTTAATATATTTAATACTATATAATAATAATGTGTAATAATATGTTTAATATATGCACTTAAATGAATATTTAGTACTTTATGTATTTTGTATAGAGACAGGAATTGTGAAGGAAATGGAAGAGAGGTGGGAAGGAGAGACACCTACAGCGTTGCTTCACTGCTTGTTAGGGTGGGGGCTGGGGTTTGAACCTGAGTACTTGCTCACTGTAATGTGTGCACTGTAACAGGAGCACCACCACCACTGGGCCCCCCCAGGAGGCAGTGGATTCTAGCCATTCAAGAAAGAATGAACTTCAAATTGTGCTCCACAAAAGGTAGCCCATACTTTACTGTGCATTTTTTTTTTTTCCTATGGACAAATCCAAGGTTTAGATTGTTATTTCTCAGAATTTTTTTTTTTTCCTGGCCATGATTCCTTAGGTGGATCTAAGACATCTCTGTTTGGCCCAGAATGGTCCCAAATGTCCTTTTAGCTACTTCATTACAGGCAACGGGTGAGCCAAAGAGAGCAACTTCAGGCAAAATGTTGACTCCTAGTGGCTTGCCTTTGATTCCAGTAAGAAAGGTGCTCTCAGCATTCTGTTACGTTCCTGATTCATCTTTTAATGCCTGACGTGTTAGCAAAAATTTGGCCCTGAAGTGCTGCTTCTTTTTCATTTTTTTTTTTTCCTAAAGTACATCTTTTCAGACACTTCTGGCAATTTGATTTTGAAGTGTGGAATAAAGAGGCTAGGTCGGTAGTGCCAGTGGGGGAAGCTGCACCACACAATTATAGGAGAGTTAAAAAAAAAAAAAGTAGAAATTTGCCTGAGTACTGCGATCATTATGGATTCTGGTATAAAATAGCTTATTGAGCAAGAGTTTTGCAGGAGGGAATAATTCTTTCTGACTAGTCTCTGTGATAGCTTTGAATGCTTGCTAACTTTTTGAAAAAGACAATGAGACAGCAAAGCAGACAGCAAATAGTATCATAACACAATTTAAAAAAGCAAACAATACTAATATTTGCTATGTTCAAAAATATATTCCATTCCCCAAACCTTATTAAATAGTAAGCTCTCGAGTAGAGTATTTTAAGTTTCTTCTCAATCACACAACCACATGCAGTTCAAAACAGATAATTAATTTTTCCTTTACTAAAAAAAAAAACAATTCAAGGAAATCAGTTTTTCATAACTGAAAATGTACAAATGACAGTAATAATTTTGAATTAATACTGAGTGACTTATTGCTTTGTAATTGTGAGGTAATCTCTTTTAAATTATTTTTGGAGTTATTTAATGGGATATGTGTTGTTTAATATCTAAATATTTTAAATGTGACAGGTATAGTGACAACAAAGAAAGGCATGCTTTTAACAAAACATATTTTTTTAATACAAACATGCATTTTAAACTTCATCAAACATAATGTGAATGAAGATGAAATCTATCTTTTTTCTTATATTACTAGGATTGTACTATAGCCTATGCAATTTAGAAACATTGGATATCTTCATATCTTATCTGATCTCATGAAAATGAGAAGACTACTAATATCTGACTAGAGAAAAATGTCATCTGCCACATGAACACATTTCAAAAATTCCCCCAAATTAAGAGTTTTGCTACTGGTCAGTCAGTGATATGGCATATTCAGCTCCAAGCAGAAATGCTTTATTTTCTCAAAACAATATTCTATTGAAAGTCACTTCATGTAATGTTTTATAAAAGTTTGTACACACAAACTTTAGAGCCAGACCAACACACAATGAAGCTGTGAAAAGAATACTGTTCAAATAAAGTTAGTGCAACTTTTGATTTCATTTACCTCTGGCCTGCTTCCATTTTATTTTAAGTTATAAAAAAAATGAAAAAAATATTTCGAAGTAGAAAAAAGAGACAGAACAAATACAATATGGGAGATTAGCACAACTGAGCAAATTAGAAATTGAGAAAACACACTCATATTCTTCATATTGCTAGGCTGTTGAGGTGCTGTAGATAATATTGATTGGACTTTGGGAACATTTAGATCTTTCTTTAAATTATTTTCAAACAGGACTAACACACACACACACACACACACACACACACACACACACAAAAGCCCTCTCATCTTCCTTATTCCCTCTGATATTTCCAGATGTTCACCAAGGATTTTTTTCCCTGCCTGTTTTACTAACACTCAGTATACTCTACTGCTATACATAACTATTAGTTTTATTTTATTGCTGTATGTTTGTGTAAAAGCTTTTTATAAAGTATGAAAATATAAAATGCAAATAAACCTCTGCTCAGACCAGTAAGTAAAGGAAGAAAACATAGTAATATATATATTCCTTAATATAACACCTGAAAATAAAAATAGAGTAAAAAAAATTACCTTTGATTGTTATATTCACCCAATATATTTTTATTTGTAAATGCTGAGTTTGAATATATTAAACACGTCTAAATATAAAAACAGAAAGGCTGTTTGGTACTAAAAACAATCCAAGAGGTTATATTTTACTTTAAATTTTAGCAGGAATGTCAAAACATTTGGAGATTTATTTCTTTTTTTTAAACATGGGCATTTTAACAGTGCCACGTTTACAAAAATCTAAATGTTAGCTCCTGAAGATTATACTTTTAATGTTCTCTAACAGCTTATATTATTTGAGAAGCAGGCATATATTTCAACAAGGAGACTCTACATTTAAGAATAGTTGACAGTGTATCTCCAGAGACCGTTTTAAACTACCTTTCAAAAGATGCGTATGCTGTTTACTTAAGAGAGAAGCATAGTAACTCCTATAGTCAACAGTAACAACAACAACAATAATAATGCTGGGTCTCCTACAACTAATTTTCTACATGGTCTGTGATTTTTGCATCCTCTACTCTTTCCTGTTGATAGGTAAAGGGCTGGAGACAGAAGACTTATTATAGATTTGTACACCCAGCCCTAGAGGATTTTGACTGATTCCATTGAGCAGACTCAGGTCAGCTCAGCCCCCCCCTTCAAAGCAGCATGGGTGTCTCAGAGCATCATGGGAGCCTGTCCTGGCAGTAAGCCAGCCTTCAAAAGCCTTTCAGGGTAGTCAGTGAGTCACTAATGGCAACTGCAGGCTTTCTGATTTTCCTTTCGTTTCATGTGTTCATTTGACATAAATTTAATTAAACCAAATCTGGTGTTAAAGCATGATGAGATAAAAGTGATATGTCTCAAATTAAAGAGCTGTGAAAGATACAGGAAACAGAACTATTTTTTTTATGTGAGTCTATAAAATACTGTCGATTTTCATAAGCTTACTACTTAAAGTAGATAGGGAAAAAAAAAAGATAGCAGTATGCATTATGAAGAATAATGTGTATCCATGGTTAGATGAAGGTCTTGGCCCCGTATTCTCTGTAGTGAATCCTTTCATAGAATTCTTTCATTCTCACACTTCAGGTAGTCACCTCTTAACAGGATATAAGGTAAATCTGCCCTTCTTTTAGCTGCATAGCTTGATTTGTGAGATAGCTCAAATGTATACAACAGCAGAGACATAAAAAAAGATCGCATGTTAAACATAAAATATCATTTTTCAAAGGTCTCTTTCTGTTTTTACTTAAGGCTAAAGAGGCACTTGAGAGAGTGAGAAAGTCAGAAAGTCATGTTGACAAAAAGCTTTGTTTAATTGCTTTGAATGTTGCTTTAGGAAACATCCAGTTTCTCAAAAAAACAAAAAAACAAAAAAAAAAAGAAGAAGAAGAAGCATGTTTTCCCTATTAAAAGAAGTCTCAGCAAAACTTGCAGCTACATAGGACCAACCCAGAGTTGCTGGATGTAAAGCCATTACTGTGAGCGAATACACAAAATTCCCACCTATGAGTGACTGCGGTGCCCTATGGGTGAGAAACAGAAAGGCTGGAAGAACTTAAGTGGCAAATTGTGTGATAGAAAAGTTAGCCTTCATGGAGCAATCTACAGTGTGCAACAGATGGCCCTTCAGCCTTTCTTGCACCTCACTGTTTGACACTTGACTTATTTCATATCAAGCAGAACTCAGATGCTTCCTCCCCACTCCCAGACTTAACAACGGCCTGAAAAGTACACTAGGGTGTTGACTCAGGAGATGGAACTACTGAGTCCCTGTGTTACAGCTGTTATTTAAAACATTAAACAACAACAAAAACAATAATAATAAGAGTGGGAAAGATTAAATGACTTGTCCAGGGTCACACAGTCAGGTTTTAGCACAGCTGAGACAAAAATCCTAATGTTCTGACTCCTAAGTAAATGCTTAGTTTTAAACACTTTGAATCCTTCATAACAATAAGTTTTTCGATTCTGTAATGTGAAATCTTATTTATATCTCCATAATTTTGTTATATCTCTGACCTAATAGTACATATTCCTAATAGCCTAGGTAGAATTAAATCAATTTAATATCTTAAAATTATTTTTATTAAAGTATTTTACTTATTTTTATTGATTCAATAATGATTGACAAGATTGTAGTATAAGAATATATAAGAATATAATTTCATACAATTTCCACAACCAAAGTTCCATCCAACCCATTGGAAGCTTTCCAATTCTTTATCCCTCTGGGAGTATGGACCCAGGGTCATTATGGGGTGCAGAAGGTGGAAGGTCTGACTTCTGTCATTGCTTTTCTGCTGGGCATGGGTGTTGACGGGTGGATCCATAACCCCAGCCTGTTTCTATTTTTACCTAGTGGGTTAGGGTTCTGGAGAGATGAGATTCCAGGACACATTCTAGGTCATCTGCCCAGGGATATCAGATTGGCGTCACGATAGCAACTGTAACTTGGTGGCTGGAAAGAATATTAAGATGTAAAGTGGAACAAACAGTAATAATCAGGAAACTAAAGGTAATTTTATTTATTTTTAATGAGAGCTATAGAAAGAAGAAACAAAAGGAAGAGGGAAAATGAAAGGGAGATAGATGAGTACTGCTCCGCTCTGGTTGATGGTGGTGCAGGGGACTGAATGTTAGATGGATTTCAGAGCATCAGGGTTGAAAGACTTTTACATAATCATTATGTTGTGTCCTCAGCCCTAACATCCTCTATCTCCATTTATCGTTCTCCAGATAGTATTCACTTAGTAAATGGAAATCACTGACCCCTCCTTTGATCTTAGATATTATTAATAAAATCACTTTCGACTATGAGTTAGATGAAAGCCATTCAAGTCTTTAAAATGATCACAGCTCAGAGCCTGTACTTCTGTCAAAAATCAAGCACGATAGCAATCTATGTAATCAACACTAATTTTAATTCTTTTTAATTTTTTTAAATTTCCTATTTCAATTGTATTTTTTTTAAATTTATTTCTTACTGGATAGAGACAGAGAGAAATTGAGGGGGAAGGAAGAGGTAGAGAGGGAAAGAAACAAAGAGAAACCTGCAGCCCTGCTTCACCACTTGTGAAGCTTTCCCCCTATAGGTGGGGGCCAGATGCTTGAACCTGGGTCTTTGAGCACTGCACTGTGTGAGCTTAACCAGATGCACCTCTTCCTGTCCCCTAATTTTAATTATTACAAAATTTAATTTCAAGGACTGGGGAGAAGGCATAATGGTTATGTAAAGAGGCTTTAATGTTTGAGCTATCAAATGTCTAAGGTTCAATACCTAGCACCAACATAAGCCATAGTTGAGAAGTGCTCTAGTAAAATAATAACAACAACAGTAATAATGATAATAATATCAAGTTTTATTATGAATCCCTTTAGAAATGAAAAAAAATCACAATTTTCCCTCTTAGATAATTCTCCCTTTGAAACTCTAGACTCTTAGATAGGAAGTTAAGTTTACTTATAGAATTGTTGCATATTTTCTTAAATGAATACTGTATGCAGTTTACTGCATTCACACAGCAAAATACTCAGTCAGCCCCTGAACACTCAGTAGTCACTCTAACAAAGCTAGCATGATGTTATGTGGGATATATTACATATTTGAATAATTTTGAAATCTTAAAGTCTATAATTTCAAAATGCAATCGAGTGTTTATAATATTTTCACCATTTTGAACTTCTGATAGCTTAAAAAAGTTTAAAATCACCAGTAAAATTCAAATAACAATTGTTAATCATAAATGCAAATATGGATATCAGTAATAGGACTATCTAATAATCTTCAAAAAATCCCTTTTCCTTAATTTGTTGAAAACCTGTGTAGTCAAACATCTTTTCTCAAAAAAATGTATTTTTATATATTCATATTTTTGTTTTTGAGTTTTACTTACACAACATGAATTTCATGTCTGTACAAGTATTTGCTAAATAATATTACATTACTTTTAAAATATTGCATGTTTATCAATAACAAAAACAAATACCTTATTTTTTTTTTCCTTATTGCCATCAGGCTTATCACTGGGACCTGCACAACAAATCTGTCACTCCTGGCAATCAGTTGTCTTTCCTTCCTCTCTTTCTTTTCTTTCTTCCTTTCTTTCTTTCTCTCTTTCTATTTAATTTATAGGACAGAGAGAAATTGAGAAGGGATATGAGAGAGAGAGACTCACAGTAACTGCTTCACAGTTCATGAAGCTTCCCCACCAGCAGGTGTGGAGCTGGAGCTGAAATATGGGTCCTTGTGCTAAACCAGGTGCACCATCACCCATCCCCCCCTAAAATCTCAGATTTTTTAATGCATTAGAAAGCCAGAAAAATATGAGTTTTCATGTTAAATAAATATGCTTTCACTGGAAAGAAGCCTTGAAAAGCACAATGACTCCTAAATTGTCAGAAAGTTTGACTATTCCTCCAGGAAACATTTTCTCATGATTCTCAACAGTAATATAGGCTTGTGACAAATTAGGATCAGAGATTTGTTTCTTTGGATCAAGGATGAAAAACTACCAGTCAGCCACTTTCTAATAGTGTTAAGAAGCTAGTTGCTAATAAAAACCCCCATGGGAAAAATTAAGTTAATAAAAACAGGTGTTTCAAAAAATAATCTGTAATATGATATTTTATCTTCAATACTTAGCATTTGCATAATGTCTTAGTGGCTATTAGTAGTCATGTAAAAATTACTAGTTCTTTTTTTTTAATTTTTTATTTAAGAAAGGATTAATGAACAAAAACATAAGATAGGAGGGGTGAACTCCACACAATTCCCACCACCCAATCTCCATAACCCACCCCCTCCTGTGATAGCTTTCCCATTCTCTAGCCCTCTGGGAGCATGGACCCAGGGTCGTTGAGGGTTGCAGAAGGTAGAAGGTCTGGCTTCTGTAATTGCTTCCCCCCTGAACATGGGCATTGACTGGTCGGTCCATACTCCCAGTCTGCCTCTCTCTTTCCCTAGTAAGCTGTGTCTCTGTGGAAGCTAAGCTCCAGGACACATTGGTAGGGTCTTCAATCCAGGGAAGTCTGGCCAGCATCCTGGTGGCATCTGGAACCTGGTGATTGAAAAGAGAGTTAACATACGAAGCCAAACAATTTGTTGAGCAATCATGGATCCCAAGCTTGGAATAGTGGAGAGGAAGTGTTAGGGAGGTACTCACTGCAAACTCTAGTGTACTTCTGCTTTCAGGTAGACATGCAGCTTCCTGGGCCAGTGTGGGGTGGGAGTGGGCGGGAGGGATGGGTCACAGTCCTTTGGTGGTGGGAATGGTGTTTATGTACACTCCTAGCAAAATGTAGACATATAAATCAGTAGTTAATTAATATGAGAGGGGGGAATCAATTGTATGTCTCAAAGTTTCTCAAAACACGAACTGAATCTTTTTAATATATAGGCTGTGTATTTGATATACGGACTCTCTCAAAAGCCTAGACCAAGTAGATTAGAAGCATCCAATAGCACAGCTATATACAAGATACTGGACACTGTACAGCAAACCATAACAAAAGGACTTTTCAAAGTTAACCCAATTAACAAATAATGTGATGATAACATTAACTATCGATTGTCTTTTTGAACCCTAAGACAGCAGGAACCTCACATCTCCACTATAGAGCCTCTACTTCCCCCAGTCCTGGAACCCTTGGATAGGGCCCACTTTCCCGTATGCATTTCCCAATCCAAACCAAATAATAGTGCATCCGCCGATCACAACCTAACCAACGCAACGATTGCCACCTCAACATGCTTCACCTCAGACTGTGTCCAGAGACTTCACGTGTGGAATGACAACCCTTCAGCTTCATTACTCGGGTGAGACCTTTCCTTTTATAGTACACTCTAATTTCATTCCAGGTGGTTAACCTTCTAACAAAGTCCCATAACCTAGATATACACCAGTTTCTGTGAGAGAGAGCTTACGTTCACACATATCCATAAACTGCTGCAAAATATATAGTTCTTATTTTTTATATTTTACTCATTTATTTTAATGAAGGGGGAGAGAAGTCCTGATCAACTGTGATGTATGCTTGTGTTGGGGATTGAACCTGGGATTTTTTTGTTTCATGATTAAAGTCTTTTGCAGAGCCATTATGCTATCTCCCCAGCCCTGAACCATCAGTTCTTAAAGGTTGAAAAGCATGGGCAGTTCCTTGGAATATTCTATTATTATTTTCTTAAGATTTTAAGCATAGTATCATATACTTCCTTAACATAGAGGTATGGTACAAGATAATCCAGTACAAAACATTGAATGGCAAGTACTTTTTTTTTAAAAAAACATTATGCTTGGCAACATCTGGATGAAGGGCCATCCTTTTTAAATAAATATTTTTAAAATTATTGTTAGTTTTATATATTTATCTATTGGATTGAGTCAGCCAGAAATCAAGAGGAAAGGAGTGATAGAGAGAGAGAGAGAGAGAGAGGCAGAGAGACAGTCACAACACTGCTTCACCACTCACAAAGCTTTCTGCCTGCAGGTGGAGACCAGAGGGTCAAACCCGGGTCCTTACACATTATGACATGTACCCTCAACTAGGTGCACCACCACCCGACCCCTGATCTTTGTAAGTCTATGCCACCTGCCACCCTCCAGCATGTTACTAACAGCAATATGCCACATTGAATAAGCACACAGAACTGCGTGTGGGTCACATGACACATCTATCACCCTTGTAGTCACTGTCATCCAGCTCCTCCTTCCTTTCTTCTTTTTTCTGATTTTATGAAAATCATGGTCATGTCCAGGAGATAGCTCAACTGGTAGCAGAGGTGGGACTCATTTTCCTAAGGCTTGTGGTTTGATCCCTACCAGCCTCTGTATAGAACCACAGCTCTGGATTCTCTTTAATGTGGACTTCTCCAACTCTCTCTCTCTTTCTCCCTCTCTCACTCTCTCTCTCTCTATATATATATACATATATGTGTATATATACATATATATCATATGAAATAAATAAAATAAACCTTGAAAAACACAGCAATCTTGAGAACAGTTCACACAGTTCATATTACTAAGGGAATTTATTCCATTTATATAAATTATTCTCTTCTGGTTGACAAAAAGACTTAGAAAAGCTATCCTTTTTTTCTCTTTTTCTTTCTCTCTCTCTTTCTTTCTCTTGCTACCAGGGTTATCACAGTCTACTGCTGGTGGTGTTTTTTTTTTTTTCTTTCTCTCTTCTATCTTTTTTTCTCTTTCCATATATGCTTCCCTCCACTCTATAATGTTTTCCTCTTTTTTTTTTTTTTAAATAGATAAAAAGAAACTGAGACCAAAGGGGGAGATACAGAGTTGGAGAAAGAGAGAGTTACAGCACTGCTTCTTTGCTTGTGAAGTGCTGGGAAATTGTGCAGATGCAATCACAACCGCCATGTTGTCCCCTCAGGGCATTGTCAGTTCCCCACGATAGTTGGCGTGCTTTGTTTACTCCTCCCCTTCCCATCCCCCATCCCCAGAGAACTATTATCCTATCCTGGAGTGCTTTGTTTACTCCTCCCCCTTCCCATTATCCTATCCCCTATTATCCTATCCTGGAGTGCCTTGTTTCCTAGCCAATCACGTCCTGACTTTCTCCCATAAAAGCCCTTCTTCTTCCACCCCTCCCTCTTTTGTCTGCTTTTCACTTGCATGATTAGATGTTGAGAAGGGTGCTTCTTGAGGCCAGCTACCCAACTCTGAGGTGCCTGCAAGCCTGAATAAAGAATTGTGTTCCCTCTCCGCTCCAGATCTCCTCTCTCTCTCCTCCCTGTCTCAGCCCAACAGTGAAGCTTCTCTCTTGCAGATAGGGAGTGTGGTCTTGATAGAGACACACACCTGGGGCCAGGTGGTGGTGCTCCTGCTTGAGCATACATGTTTACAGTGTGCAAGGACCTGGGTTCAAGCCCCTGGTCCCAACCTGCAGGGAAAAGCTTCCATAAGTGGTGAAGCAGGGCTGCAGGTGTCTCTGTATCTCTATCCATCTCTATCTCTCCCTCCCCTCTTGATTTCTGGCTGTCTATATCCAATAAATAATTAAAATAAAATAAAAGAGAGAGAGACACCTGCAACACTGCTTTACCGCTAGTAAAGCTTCCAACTGCAGAAGAGGATGGAGGCTCAAATTGGTTCCTTGTGCATGATAATGTATGTGTTCAACTAGGTGCACCATTGCCTGGCCCCCAGAAAAGAGAATCTTTATGTGATTTATATTAAGTAGAAAAATCTTGGTGGACGTATGAAAGCAAAACTTAGGATCTGACTATCTTGAATCAGAAGCTGGCAAGGGTCCAGGCATTAGTGCACCCAGTTTAAGACACATTACCACAAGCAAGGGCTCAGCTTTGAGCCTCCATCCCCATCTGCTGGGAGAAGCTTCACTAGTGGTAAAGCAGTGCTGCAGGTGTCTCTTTCTAAATATCCCCTCATCCCTCTCAATTTTTCTCTGTCCTATCAAATAAAATAAATAATTAATAAACATTAGAGAAAAAATAAATTGGTGATTAAAATAATAATAATAACACCCAGACAGGTAGGAGTTGAGGATTTTTGGTCAGTAATTTCTTCTTCTCTCTCTCTCTCTCCCTACCTACCTATCTCTATGTCTACCTCTTTTTTTGAGAGAATAACAAAAGAGATATTACAGCACTGGTATGTCTCTTGTGAAGCTTATTTGCATCTTGTTCCCAGATGATGGTCAGAGGTTCAGATCCAGAGCCTCTTAAAAGGGAAAGCCTGTACTCTGTAAGGTGAGTCACTTCTGCTCTTAGACTTTCTAGCCTTTTATTTATTTTGTATTCCCTTTTGTTGCCCTTGTTTTTTTGTTGTAGTTATTATTGATGTCGTTCTTGTTGGATAGGACAGAGAGAAATGGAGAGAGAAGGAGAAAACAGAAAGGAGGGTAAGACAGAGGCAGGGGGCTCCAACCAGGATCATTGCCAGTCCTTACACTTCGCTCCACGTGCATTTAAACCACTGTGCTACCACCCGACTCCCCACTTTCTAGTCTTGATGGGAACTACCCAGTTCTGTTTTTTCCTTCATGCTTCCACATTTTTTAATTTTTTATTAGTGATTTAATAATGATAGACAAGATTGTGGAATAAGAAGAATACAATTCTTTTTTTAAAAAAATATTTATTTTATTTATTCCCTTTGTTGCCCTTGTAGTTTTATTGTTGTAGTTATTATTGTTGTTGTCATTGTTGGATAGGACAGAGAGAAATGGAGAGAGGAGGGGAAGACAGAGAGGAGGAGAGAAAGATAGACACCTGCAGACCTGCTTCACCGCCTGTGAAGCAACTCCCCTGCAGGTGGGGAGCCGGGGCTCGAACTGGGATCCTTATGCCGGTCCTTGTGCTTTGTGCCACCTGCGCTTAACCCTCTGCTCTACAGCCCGACTCCCAGAAGAATACAATTCTATACAATTCCCACCACATCTGTATCCCATCACGTCCATCGGAAGCTTCCTTGTTCTTTTTTTTTTTCTTTTTATGCAACATGTTCACTCAACCAGGTGAGCCACCACCTGGCCCCCCTTTATTAAAAATTAATATTTTATTTTTATTTATAAAAAGGAAACCCTGACAAAAACTATAGTATAAGTGGGGTGGGGTACAAGACCACACAATTCACACCACCAGAACTACATATCCCATCCCCTCCCCTGACAGTTTTCCTATTCTTTAACCCTTGGCATTTAGTAGTGATTCATATGCACATGTATGTAGTAGTTAGTAGGCACATGCAGAAGTGTTTATTCATTCAAATTCCTGAATATTTTTTAAGTTCATAACCACTCCTCAAATATGAACCACATCCTTCTAAATAGGAAAAGTATATTACAGAAAGGTGACAGCTTAAGGTGAGATCCATAAGCTCAAAGGCAAAACTAAATGCAGTAAATTATAATAAGCTTTATTGCAGTATGTAAAAAAAAACAATGCAAAAATTCACTATCAGCGGTGCATTAAAGTTTTTTAAATAAAAGCACAAATATCCAAGCATGAATAGAAAATATAGATGAGCAGTTTCAATCAAGAATAAATGGCCTGTGAGCCAGGAGAAATTTTGGCATGTAATGGAAAAATAAACAAAAGCAGACTTGGACACATAGATAATAGGAGTTTGTAGCACAAATCTGGTTTTGAACAGATAATCAATAACTACTATTATTTTTCCATTTTCAAATTCTAGGAAAGGAAATGATCTGCTCCCTACTAGTTAGGGGCAGTGGGGAGCTCTAATTATGGAATTGTAGAGTAAAATTTGAAAACAGAATTGCTCACAAAATGCCACAGAAAATGGTTAAGACCTCTGACATAGTAGTTCAATGTAGCATCCCAACATATGTAAAGTTGACTGTCCAATTACTCATACAACCACCAATAATTTCCCTTAGACAGTTTTTTTTCATTTTGTAAATTGATTATTTTCCAGTCTAAGTTTTCTTCATGAACCATCTTTGAGTTTAGCATTGCAAGTGCATGTAAAGTTATGCCTGGTGTAAGTGATGCTGTAACTAAATGAAACATGAAATAGAACTCTTATCTAGCTGCAGGAATGAACTACCCCTGGATTTCATTCCAACTGGCACAAGGACAATGCTATGGAGCAATTCAAGTTTGAAACAATCTCAGTGATACCATTTAAGCTTGAGGTATACTGGCAGAATGAGGATATGACAAAACTAAATTTGGCTTAATCCACCTATTACTCATACTCTCGTTCTACTGCATTCACACTCCAATTAACAAACTGTATATCACACACACACACACACACACACACACACATATATTTATAGGTTATAGTTTTCCTGTGCTGGCAGCGAAACTTTTCAAATTACTTTCTGTAAGCTGTGAGAATCTTCTGTTTGAGTCTATTTGATAAGATAAGCTTGGCTTCAGAAGTGGGTAGGTACACAGGCTGGTTGTTCTTGCTTAGCCTAGAGAAAAGTTTCATTTGTAACAGAGTGTTTCTCCTAAAAAAGAAATATTTTGTTTATTACACAAGAGAGAGAGTTTACAGAGGCAAAAAGGGGAGATAAAAAGCAGAGCACCAATCTAGTACATAGAGTGTCAGAGATCAAACCAGGAAACTCAGGCACACAAGTCCAGTATTCTGTCAGTTGAGCTATTTCCTCAGCCACTCTATCCCATAGTCTCTATCTTCTTCTCTCTTTCCTATTCCATCAGCGAGTTCAGTAATGATTATCTGCTTCCTTTTCTTCTTCATGAGAGTTTGAAAAATACTCTGTATACACTACTATTTCCAGTAAAAAAAATAAACAAATAAATAAGAGGTAATGAGTATTGTCAAGTTAAGAAATGTGACTAATGTTATATAATCTGAATCTCCTCTGCAAAAAATATCTATCAGCTTTTTCTAAATTTAAAATCAATGTTTTATTAAAGGTCATGGATTTTGAAGTGTAAGTAATACATTTATAAAGAGAGTTCTGGATTTGAGAGAAGAACAGTTGATAGCACACAGGCCCCTATCACTAACTTCTATCACTAACACAATAGCCAGAACTGACTGGTGTTCAATTAAAACTATTCTATGTATCTATGCACAAGTGTGCATGTATGCATATCCATGAGAACGTATGTATGTGGTCTGTTATGGAATGACCGTTTAGATAAAATTGGCAAAACAAAACTTTCACAAATATTTTATGTGGAACTTGTCCTCAGGAAAAACAAAAGATTTATTTATTATCATGCAACAAGACAAATTACATTCTTTTTAAAATTTATTTAAGAAAGGATAAATTAGCAAAGCCATAGGGTATGAGTGGTACAACTCCACACAATTCCCACCACCCAGTCTCCATATCCCACCCCCTCCCCTGATAACTTTCCCAATCTCTATCCCTCTGGGAGCATGGACCCAGGGTCATTGTGGGTTGTAGAAGGTGGAAGGTCTGGCTTCTGTAATTGCTTCCCTGCTGAACATGGGCATTGACTGGTCGGTCCATACTCCCAGTCTGCCTCTCTTTTTCCCTAGTAGGTTGGGTCTCTGGGGAAGTGGAGCTCCAGGACACATTGGTGTGGTCTTCAGTACAGGGAAGCCTGGCCGGCATCCTGATGACCTTTGGAACCTGGTGACTGAAAAGAGAGTTAACATACAAAGCCAATCAAATTGTTGCGCAATCATGGACCCAAAACTTGGAATAGTGGAGAGGAAGTATTAGGGGGATACTCACTGCAAACTCTAGTGTACTTCTGCTTTCAGGTATATATTTTGCAGTGGTTTATGGATACGTGTGAACATATGCTCTCTGACAGAAACTGGTATATATCTAGGTTTTGGGACTTTTAGAAAGTGAACCACCTGAGATGGAATTAGAGTATACTATGAAAGGAAAGGTCTCACCCGAGTAATGAAGCTGAAGGGTTGTCATTCCACACATGAAGTCTCTGGACACAGTCTAAAGTGAAGCATGTTGAGGTGGCCATCGTTGCGTTGATTAGGTTGTGATCGACAGATGCAATATTATTTGATATGGATTGGGAGAGGCATACGGGAAGTGGGCTCTATCCAAGGGTTCCAGGACTGGGGGAAGTAGAGGCTCTATAGTGGAGATGTGAGGTTCCTGCTGTCTTAGGGTTCAAAAAGACAATCGATAGTTAATGTTATCATCACATTATTTGTTAATTGGGTTAACTTTGAAAAGTCCTTTTGTTAGGGTTTGCTGTACAGTACCCAGTATCTTGTATATAGCTGTGCTATTGGTTGCTTCTGGACAAATTACATTCTAATTAAAGACAAGTAGAAACAGGAATCACAAAAATATCTTAAGAAGAGATTAATAAATGCCTATACTTCATAAAGAAGCAGTCACACAAGAAGAACTCATTTGATATTGAGTGAAAATTTGCACATTTTAGGCACTGAAATTAATTCACATATATTTTTTTTCAGTTAATATTATAGAAAGTGACAAAATGTTCGCTTTAAAAGATGAATGACTATATAAAACAAGTAATATAGAAACATCTAGAAGAAAGAAAATGTGTTGATGTGATAACAAAAGGAAAACAATTTAAAGAAAAATGCACAATTAGAAAGCATGTTGCAGGAGTTGGGCAGTAGTGCAGCGGGTTAAGCGCAGGTGGCACAAAGCGCAAGGACCAGCATAAGGATCCCGGTTCGAGTCCCTTGCTCCCCATCTGCAGGGGAGTTGCTTCACAGGTCTTCAGGTGTCTATCTTTCTCTCCCCCTCTATGTCTTCCCCTCCTCTCTCAATTTCTCTCTGTCCTATCTAACAACAAAAAGATCATTAATAACTACAACAACAAAACAACAAGGGCAACAAAAGGGAATAAATAATAAATTAAAAAATAAAAAATAAAGAAAAAGAAAACATGTCAAAGTATTTAAATTCGTGATGATAAAAGAAGGACTCCTTACCTGTAAGATTCCTCCATTTCCAGCATACTATTCTTTTTCTTTTTTACCTCCAGGGTTACCGCTGGGGCCTGGTGCAGCCCCATGAATCCACTGTTTCTGGAGGCTATTTTTTTCCCCTTTTGTTGCCTTTGTTGTTTTATCATAGTTATGGTTATTATTGTTGTTGTTATTGATATTGTTGTTGTTGGATAGGAAGAGAGAAATGGAGAGAGGAGGGGAAGACAGAGAAGGGGAGAAAGATAGACACTGGCAGATCTGTTTCACTGCTTGTGAAGCGACTGCCCTGCGTGTGGGGAACTGGGGGCTCGAACTGGGTCCTTACTCTGGTCCTTTTGCTTTGCTCCGTGTGTGCTTAACCCACTGTGCTAACGTCCAACCCCCTTCTTCTTCTTCTTTCTTTTTTTAACATAGGCTAGCTTTCTGTTATTTAGATAGATAGATATATAAATAGAGAGATAGATATGGAAAATAAAAACTAGAAAGAAAAGGATTAGAAACACTGCAAACTGGTTCACCAACCATAAAGCCTCCCCATACAGAAAGTGCTTTCTTATGATTTCTGGGGGCTTGATACTACCAGGTCAGCTGTATCCCAACCACCACAAAGCAATATTTTATATAATATGCTGATGTTCTATTTCATATCCAATATAAGTTTTCATTTGTTATAATGGTGCATGACACTATTTAAATGATTCCATAACTGATGTATAGTCTGAGCTAACATCAAGTTACATATTTTAATTTTCTCTTGGTTTTCAAAAGAAAGTATTGGATTTTCTTACATAATTTTCAAGTTCAAGAAAGTATTGAGAGAGACTGAGGAGTGAAGAAGATAGAGAATATCAGAAAATAGTTATTTTCTTGTCCACAGTTTAAGATTTAAAACAACCATTATTATAATTTTAAATGTTGCATAGAAAAGAGACTGGCATACTCTAATGATGACTCTTTAGTCACTACCAGGCCACCCCATCACCTGGGGCCCTAGTCAAGAAGTCCTGGGATTCCCACACAGATATGATGGGCCTCGATCTTTAACAGATCCCACTGTCAGTGGTCATCTCCTTCAGGAACAAAGTAATGGACCCACTGAAGGTTCCCTATAGGACCTTGCCCTCAATGGGTATCCACGATGGTTGGGAATGTTCCATTCTCTGAAGGGATGCTGGATAACATACACTACCTATCACCCAAGGAAGATGGATTCTAAAATTAGTGCAACCTGCAATACAATGTTCCTAGCCGTGACCACAGAATGCAAACTCAAACCTACAGGGATGCAGAGGTTACATAGGCTACTGTGCTGAATATGGACCCCAGATCAAATCGATGGGGTTTACACTTAATAATATTTATATTATTTCCCATATTTAGGAGCTATTCTCTTCCCTAGTCCAGCTTTCTAGTCCATTTTCTAACTATGGAACCCTCTCCCCAGACAGTAACCTGAGTCCACCTGCATATTAGCTGTCAGACTCAGGCAAAAACTCATAAAGTCATGGTTCCCTTGGAATATATCTAAAATAGACCTACTAGCTATTTCCAAAATGGAGATCTCAAATCTTCATCTGCAGTATTCTTGTCGTTAGGTTCATGATTAGTCAACACTTTGCTCTGCTTTTTATCTTAACTCTTTTTTAGCCACCAGGTTCCAGTTGCTACCATGATGCTAACCTGACTTACCTGAGCAGACGACCCCACCAATGTGTCTTGGATCTCCTCTTCTCCAGAGCCCTTCCCCACTAGGGAAAGAGAGAGACAGGCTGGGAGTATGGCTTGATCTGCCAATGCCCATGTTAAGTGGGAAGCAATTACAGAAGCCAGACCTTCCACCTTCTGTACCCCACAGTGATCCTGGGTCCATGCTCCCAAAGGGATAAAGAATAGAAAAACTGGTAGTCTGTGGTAGCACAGCGGGTTAGGCGCAGGTGGCACGAAGCACAAGGACCTGCGTAAGGATCCCAATTCAAGCCCTTGGTTCCCCACCTGTAGGGGAGTCACTTCACAGGTGGTGACGTAGGTCTGCACATATCTATCTCCCCCCCCCGTCTTCCCCTCCTTTTTCCATTTCTCTCTGTCCTATCCAACAACGACATCAATAATAACTATAACAATAAAGGCAACAAAAGGGAATAAATAAATATTTTAAAAAAGAATAGAAAAACTATCAAGGGAGGAGACTGGACATGGAGTTCTGGTTGTAGGAATTATGTAGAACTGTACCCTTCTTATCCTATAGTCTTGTCAATATATCCATTTTATAAATAAAAATTTACAGAAAAATTTCTTTAAAAATTTTTACAGAAAAAAGGTTTTCTTCCTTTTCTTGTCCCTTTCTCTCTCTCTCATTTATCTTTACCTTTTCTGAATTACAGTTAAATTGTATATTCTCAGCATGAAATAAAATTACTTTACTAGTTGTGGGGCTATATGTAAGCTTGATAGAGCTTAGGAAGAACTCCCCCCATCCTTGGATGGAGGTCTGAGAAGATACCCTCTTGATAGTCTCTCTCAACTGAGGTGAGCAAAGGGGAGAAACCATGTCTCTCAGACTTAGTTCTTTCCTTCTTGACTCTCAAGCCCACAGAAACCTCACTACCTCTCTCCATTAACCACAGGTCACATGGCTGCCTACCTTAAGATTCATTTACTCAAAGTTCACCTCACCTTCTGATCACAGAGGAGAACACATGCTCCATCATACACCTCAGGCCCCAGACAAGAGAAATTCCAAACTTTATGGCCTTTTGATATCCATCTTCTCACTGTCTCACCCTACTGGTTTAACCCCTATGCTTCTCTCAAATACCATTGGATAATTAAGTTACTTGTGTCATGGAGAATAACTGTCTTGTATCTCATCAATTCCTTTCATACCAGCCCCCTACCATAGGGGCAAGCTGACCTTTAAGAAACCTGTAATTTCTGACATATTTCAATAATGCCCTTTGTTTGGTTTTCTATTTAAACTCATGTCCACCTGACAATAAACGAGATTTGAGATTTGAGAACACATCATTTCTCCCCGGTGTTTCTGCTTGGTGTCGTCCCTTGAGCGAGCAAGAGAGAACCGGTCAGATTCGCCTTCCTGCTGGGTGTCACCCCACATGAACACTGACAATTAGTTATAAGTAGTAAATATATTAGTAATGAATTATTAGTAGTAAATATATTAGTAATGAATGCACAATTCTGGGTCAAATTACTTTAAATACTCAAGACACAATAGTAACTATAAAATCAGGTTTTTTTTCTTTTAATAACTTCCAAAGTAAAGTCAACCTGAATATTTAGGACACATGAGCTTTGCTTTGAAAAAGTGCATATTAGAGTACACATGCTACCATGTGTAAGGACCAGACTAAATCCCTGGGTCTCCACCTGCAGAGCAGAAGCCTCAGGAGTGGCGGAGCAGTGCTACAGGTGTCTCTCCTTTTCTGTCTCTTTTTTTTTTCTGTCTCTTAATTTTTTATTTTATTTATTTATTTATTTATTGGACAGAGACAGCCAGAAACTGAGAGAGAAAGTGGATATAGAAAGAGAGATAGAGAAACAGACACCTGCAACACTGTTTCACCACTTGAAAAGCTTTTCCTCCTGCAGGTAGGGACCAGGGGCTTGAACCCGGGTCCCTGAACATTGTAGCATCTGTACTCAACCAGGTATGCCACCACCCAGCCCCTCCACCCTGTATCTAACTCTGTGTGTCTCATTCTATAAAACGTTGTCACCAGTGACAGTACAATTGTTCAGTTACCAAGCACCAAAGACAACTCTGTGGTAAGTCTCTCTCTCTCTCTCTCTCTTTCTCTCTCTCTCTCTCTTTCTCTCTCTCACACACACACACAGACACACACACACACACACACACACACACGCACATGCATGCACAGACACACAAAGTTTCTAAAAGAACTGAACAAACTGGGCCAAGAAGTGATGCAACTCATAAAGCACACATGTTCCCATGTGGAAGGGCCCGAGTTCAAATCCTTGTTCTCCACCTGCAGTGAGGAAGCTGCAGTGGTGAAGCAGTGCTTTAGGTGTCTCTATTTATTTCCCCTTCTGTATCTCCACCTTCCCTCTCTAATTTTACTCTGTGTTCACCACACACACACACACACACACACACACACACACACACACACACACACACACACACACTCACATATTTAAATAATTGAATAAAATTGTCTGGATCTTGGAGTCATGTCATCAGGAATTCTTGACTCTGGATTTGATATTGACTTCAGTTGCAAGAAGAAAAGAGACATTTTCAAGCTTTAACAAAAAGGGATAATTACTTGGGGGGCTTAGATTGAAGTAGAGTTGGAGTGTCACCAGTTATTTGCTGGAGTTGTAAAAGCTGGTGGTCCCTCTGGCCCCATGAGCACCATAAAAGTTCTTTCTCTCACTCTCCTCCCTCTGTTTATCCATTTGCTCATTTCCCCCTATCTCAACTGGCTGGTCTACTTTCAGATTCAGGTTTTGCACAACTTTTTCTTGCTCTCTATTTCTCCTGTTTTGACTCAACCCATGTCATAATTTCTCTATTAGTCCATTCTCTTTGTTTCCATGTTGCAGAAAGCTGTAGTGACATGTGTCCAGGTGTAAAGGAGAATACATTTTGGAACATTCCACAATTAAAGGCATTTCCAGGTATCATAAATTACAAAGTCTAGCTGTGACCTATTCTGAGCTGAGGGTTTTTTGTTTGTTTGTTTTACAAAGGGGTTATGATGAAATAAAATACATGAAATCCCTTGCACATTTCATTTCTCCCTAGTTTTCTTTTGATAAAGCATTTTTTAATTATAATTCCTATGCACAATGATGCTTGATCACTGTAAAGTTGACATGTGAATGTGAACCAATGATTTCTTTGACCTGAATCTCTTACCAGGTCTTTTTTCATTCATTCATTATTCTATTGAAATTTATTGCAACTAATGTTAAATGTTACATACTTTATTAAACTTATATAGTGCTATTTCACCTCCCTGATATGGATAATTTATTGAAGATGTACTGAGAAGTTTCACTAAAGTTGCACTGTCTGTGTGTGTGTGTGTATGTGTGTGTGTGTGTGTGTGTATATGTGTATGCTTAAGACCTTTGGTTTATCACTTTGGGGGATTATTTTTATTAGATACTAGATACTAATTGCTATATCCCCAATATATCATTTCTCATTTCTTTACATATAAATAACAAGAATACACAACTGAGTTTCTTGAACATTTATGCGCATTAAACTTGAGAAAGGGCTTTTAAAAATTGATTTCTTGGATCTATTGATAATTTAAGAATTCTTGATTCAATAGTCTGAGTTGAGACCTGAAAACATGCATGTACTTTCTGCAAAATTTAGGATGTTAGTTGTTTCAAGAAATATACATTGAGAACAATTGTTTTATATAATTGAGATTTCAATAGTTTCTTAAGACAGTGAAGCCTGAATTCAATTTCAGTACATATTACTTCCCTGAGACATAGTGACCATGGTAAAGTTATGTCTTTATTTACTACTCTTTGATAAAATAGGGCTATTAAAAGTCTAATGAAAGTCTTCTATACAATAATGAATAAAGTTTAGCCTATGCTAGACATTCAGAATGTTACTAAAATTTATAAATGCAAATTGACATTATTTTTTATATAATCAGACTGTGTACATACTCCATATCTGTTTCCCTCACAATTAATCCCTATAGGCAGCAGTAATAGGTTCTAAATTAGTAGGGCGCTCAACAAAGTAAAAATTTTTTTCATATTTGTGCCATGCATGCATTCAACTGAGTATTTTCTGATTTGGCTGAGTTTGTTAATTGGTGACAATACTTTCAGAGAGTGAAACAATTTAAATATAAAAATACTTAATAGTTTTTTTCTTTTTTGTTCCCTAGCATTCCATTCTCAGTTACAGTTGATTATTCCTGCATTATCATTCACTGTGCATTGTTCTCTGGCTACGACGTGCCCCTTTATCAATGAGATTGTCACTTTCTGTTTTTCAATCAGGACCATCAGTATAAAACAAGTTCTGGGATAATTCTTTAATTGAGAACATCCTGGCAAAAAAAGTTAGAGAGAGGTGATTAAGCCCCATATATGGTGAAAACCCTATATACTGTGTACATTAATAGATACATTATTTACAGTTATATGCTATGTTTTTGTGCACCTATTTATATATTATTTATGTAGAGAAGTATTTATATCATTTTTCTGATAATTTTACTAAAGATGATCTATACTTTTCCAAAAGAAACTGGCAGTACAAGTCTCCCATTGTTATAGTCATATTAAATCTCCATTCTTTTTTATTTTTCTTTTCTCTTTTTATATTTATTTAATGGGATGAAGAGGGTAACAGCACATCATGCTATCATGTAAGATGCTGGGACTTGATCTAGAGACCTCATGGTTGACAGTCCAACTTACTGTTCACAGCACTATATCCTGGACTGAGTTGCCACAACCTCTGCTCCTCTTAGGATACATTTCCTTGAGTCACCAAGACTCTAGGTAAATAAATTATACTTACAAGTTATCTTCTAAACTTGAAACTTGTAAGCCATGACAGTGTTGAAGTTCAAACCGATTAGAACAAAGCTACCTTCAATGAGTTACAAAATAAAAAGTGGGTGGGACTGATTAGTTAAAGAAATACAATTCTGAGCTCAATTAAATAGTAACTCCTCCAATCTGAATACAACCTGTTCTTTGTAATTTTTTTTTAATGTTTGTGGAGAAAGGTGTCAATGACTCAGTTCAGTTTTCTAATGTTCCAACAGTTCTCTAGAGGAAATATGCTATATTGAGGAAGTGTAAAATACAATTATTAATCTTAATATAGTATTTTTAAACTGCTGACAGATGGTGAATACAATGAAATATTTTTATAATTCCTTCTTATATTTTCAGAGACTTGGGAGTTTATGGAAAATATGATGTTCTAAATGTTTGAAGACACAGAATATTTTTCACAGCAGTATGGCCAAGTCATTTTTTAAATAACATGTTGAACTTTTTTTAAAAAAAATTCTTTATTGGGGAATTAATGTTTTACATTTGACAGTCAATACAATAGTTTGTACATGCATAACATTTCCCAGTTTTCCATATAACAATACAACTCACACTAGGTCCTCTATCATCCTTGGATCTGTATTCCCCCCCAAACCCCAACCACCCCAGAGTCTTTTACTTTGGTGCAATATGCCAATTCCAGTTCAGGTTCTACTTGTATTTTCTCTTCTGATCTTGTTTTTCAACTTCTGCCTGAGAGTGAGATCATCCCATATTCATCCTTCTGTTTCTGACTTATTTCACTTAACATGAATTTTTCAAGGCCCATCCAAGATCGGCTGAAAATGGTGAAGTCACTGTTTTTTATAGCTGAGTAGTATTCCATTGTGTATATATACCACAACTTGTTCAGCCACTCATCTGTTGTTAGACACCTGGGTTGCTTCCAGGTTTTGGCTATTACAAATTGTGCTGCTAAGAACATATGTGTACACAGATCTTTTTGGATGGGTGTGTTGGGTTCCTCAGGATATTTCCCCAGGAGAAGAATTGCAGGATCATAGGGTAGGTCTATTTCTACCCTTCTGAGAGTTCTCCAGACTACTCTCCACAGAGTTTGGAGCAATTTACATACCCACCAGCAGTGCAGGAGGGTTCCTTTGACCCCACAGCCTCTCCAGCATTTGCTGCTGATACCCTTTCTGATGCATGCCATTCTCACAGGAGTGAAGTGGTATCTCGTTGTATTTATTTGCATTTCTCTGACAATCAAAGACTTGGAACTTTTTTTCTTGTGTTTCTTGGCCTTTTGGGTCTCTTCTGTGGTGAATATTCTGTCCATGTCCTCCCTCCATTTTTGGATGGGGTCATTTGTTTTCTTGTTGTTGAGTTTGGCAAGCTCTTTATATATTCTGGTTATTAGTCTCTTGTCTGATTTATGGCATGGAAAGATCTTCTATTCTGTGATGGGTCTCTTGGTTTGGGTAGTGGTATCTTTTGCTATGCAAAACCTTTTAAATTTTATGTAGTCCCATAGGTTTATGCTTGTCTTGTCTTCTTTGTAATTGGATTTGTTTCATTGAAGATGTCTTTAAAATTTATGCGGAAAAGAGTTCTGCCAATATTTTCCTCTAAGTATCTGATAGTTTGTGGTCTAACATCCAAGTCCTTGATCCACTCGGAATTTACTTTTGTATTTGGTGAAATATAGCAGTTCAGTTTAATTCTTCTGCATGTTTCAACCCACTGTTTCCAATACCATTTGCTGAAGAGACACTGCTTTCCCCATTTAATATTCTGGGCACCTTTGTCAAAGATTAGATATCCATAGATATGGGGGCTTACTTCTGGGCTCTCAATTATATTTCACTGGTCAGTGTGTCTATTCATGTTCCAGTACCAAGCAGTTTTGATGACGATGGCCCTATAATATAATTTAAGATCTGGGAGTGTGATGCCTTCAGTTCTGTTCTTTCTTCTCAAGATTGTTTTGCCAATTCTTGGTCTTTTCTGTTTCCAGATATGCTGTTCAGATGTCCCCTCAGGCTAGTGCCAGTTCCCTCAAGAGTTAATATGATATTCTCAAAGTACCCTTCCCAAACAATCCTGTCCTGGCTTGTCACTCCCTGTTTTTGCCCTATAAATCCCTTCTTCTTCTGCCCCTCTCTTTCTTGCCCGTTTTCTTGCCTACTCTCTTGACCAGTCATCACCTCAGTGGTTAGACGCAGAAAAGGGTGCTGCTCAAGGCAGCCATTTTTGCTAGCTCCACGTGGCCTGAACCACTGTGCTCTCACCCAACTCTGAGATGCCCATGCGAATAAAGAATTGTGTTCCCTCTCCAGTACGGACAGGATCTCCCCTCTCTCTCTCCTCCGCATCGCAGCCAACACAGATAAACATTTGTAGCATTTGTTCTATTCTCCTAAAAAATGTGGTTGGGATCTTGATGGGGATAGCATTAAATTTGTAGATGGCTCTGGGTAGTATATTCATTTAGATGATGTTAATTCTTCCAACCCATGAACATGGAATATCTTTCCACATCTTTGAATATCTTTCCACATTTTCCTGTTTCCTTGAGTTTTGACTCATAATTTTTAGTATACAAGCCTTTCACTTCACTGGTTAGGTTTACTCCTATGTATTTTATTGTTTTTGCTATAATAAAATAAATTTATTTCTGGATTTCAACTTCTTCTAACTTAGTGTTGGCATAGAGGAATTGCACTGACTTTTGAATGTTAATTTTGTAGGCTGACAGCTTACTGTATTGTCTAATGATTTCCAAAAGCTTCTTGCTGGATTCCTAAGGTTTTTCTATGTATACTAGTATTATCATCTGCAAATAGGGAGAGTTTGACTTCTTCTCTTCCAATCTGTATCCCTTGAATTCCTTGCTCTTGCCTGATTGCTATTGCAAGACCTTCCAACACTATGTTGAATAGTAATGGTGGTAGTGGGCAGCCCTGTCTAGTACCTGATCTGAGTGGAAACGCTTCCAGTTTTTCACCATGGAGTATGATGTTGGCTGTAGGTTTGCTATATACAGACTTCACTATCTTCAGGAATTTTCCATCTATTCCCATTTCTTGTAGTGTTTTGATCATAAAGGGATGTTGTATTTTGTCAAAGGCTTTCTCTGCATCTATTGATATGACCATGTGGTTTTTAGTCTTGTTTTTGTTGGTGTGGTAGATCACATTGATTGCTTTATGTATATTAAACCAACCTTCATCCCTGGGATAAACCCGACTTGGTCATGATGAACAATCTGTTTAATATACTGCTGTATTCAGTTGGCTAGAATTTTGTTCAATATTTTAACATCTATGTTCATCAGAGATATTGGCCTGTAGTTTTCTTTTTTGTCTGTGTCCCTGTCTGCTTTTGGTATCAAAGTGATGTTGGCTTCATAAAAGCTGGAAGGGAGTATTCCAGTGTCTTCAATCTTTTGGAAGACTTTTAAAAGTAGAGGTATTAGTTCTTCTTTGAAGGTTTTGTAGAATTAATTTGTAAAGCCATCTGGTCCAGGACTCTTATACTTTTAAAGTTTTTTTTTTTTATATATAGCTGCTTCAATTTCATTAGCTTTGATGGGACTGTTCATGTTATCTAGTTCCTCTTTACTTAGTTTTGGAAGTTCGTGGGTATCTAGGAAATTGTCCATTTCTTCCAGGTTCTCTAGTTTGGTGGCATATAGTTGTTCATTTACAAAAGTAAATGTTGGTTCCTCTAAAGATTGAAAAAAATCTACAAATTTTTAGCCAGACTCACAAAACAAAAGATGGAGAAGACCCAAATAAATCAGATCATAATGAAAGAGGAGATATCACAACAGCCACAGCAGAAGTTCAACATATCATGTGTGGCTTCTATGAACAACTATATGCCACATTAATTCCCTAATAAAGAAATTTAAAAAAAAAAAAGAAAGAAAAGAACTTGGTCCAAGTGTGTCAACATTAAAAATACTGAATTGGCTGGAAATACTGTTGTGTGTCAACCTTTATTTGTCCTTTAAACCAAGAAGAAAGAATAAAAGTATGCCTGTAGGCCAAGTAAAGATCCCCCCTTTCCCCTCCCCTCCATTCCTCTTGCTCTCTTCAACTTATATGAGATTTGTAAAATGAATTGTAATAGAAAGTTCATATGACAGAAAATTACAGTGGTGTGGCCAGGAAAACACCCAGGGGGCTTTTAGCTTCCTTCATGCCAGAAATGAACTATCAGATCAGCCTTCTGGACTGGAATGTGACACTGTCAATAAGGATACATCATCTTTTTTGTGGTGTAGAAGAGCTGTCTGTTGTAATTCCCATTATTCCAAAGCCAGGGATTTCCATTAGTACAGCACCTGCTGGGTTTCTCTCCTCAGGTTTAATGGAGTCTGAATGTGAATTTATCACCATCTGCAAAAAGGACAGGAAATGACAGAACATCATTAATTCCTTCATCATTTGTTAAGCATATGCACAGTCTTTATAAGGAAGTAGTAAATGCAATAGAAACTGGAGATGAATAGGGGAATACTTTAGGTCTGCTATCAAAGGTTCAGGCCAAGCGGGGAGCATGTTGTCTGTTCTAATGCCAATTCTACCAACAAAAAGAATGCTTTAATTTTCTATGTAATGCAGCATCAAAATAATACAGATTCAGGACACCACTTCTTGTCAGTTTCCAAAAAATATCTAAGAAGATTTCATCAGATTTCTAGTGAAGATGGAAGAACTGGATACATATCAGGTTCATAAGAAAAAAAGTATTCACGATCCCTAGTTCATATATTAGATTAGAAATAAAACAGTATAGAGTTTAGTTTTCTTTTCTTTGCAGGTTCTTCTTTTTCCTCCAGAGATTAAGAAAAGATTCTATGAATTCAGTAAGACCAGAAAATATCAAAATATTTAATACTGATTCTTGAATTCATGTCTGATAACTGTATTTATATAAATATTTTAGTGGTTCTGACTGATAAAGTCACTAATCGCTTTTTAATTCTTGTTTCCAATTTTTAGAACACAATGGACATATTTCAAGAAAAAGTAAGCAATTTGGAATCAAATTCTGTCATTAGTGAGTAAAAACTTACAGTTCTGAGCTATCTAAAATTTACACTGCTACACCAGGACCTTGCCTTGTGGAATCTACTGTCTACTATCTATGCAAAAAAAAAAAACAAAAACAAAAACACTAAGCCATCATGACACCTCAGCATTAGCAGGTGTTGCAGATCACTCCAACTAAGAGTAAGAGTGTAAGGACAGTTCAAAGAGGAGAAGGGAATCCTCTCTGGAATGAGGACGAATTTAAGATCAAAACATACACTAGTGTATACACACACACACACACACACACACCCCTGAAAAGCACTGCATGCCATTGTCTTTCTTCAGGAACCATGAATTCCCCACTCTCATGAATCTCCCTCCATGTTTATAATCTCAGATTAATGACTCTAAACAGTGAGTCTGTTCGAAAGTCATGAGGGTCAGCTCCATGGAGTTGAGGAGCATGGATAATTGGAAGGAATGTTTCTTATTATAAAGTGAAGCAACAATTTCAGGGGAGGAGAGGAAAAGGCACAACAAATAACTGTGCTGTTAATCTTTAAGGCTACCAAGAGAGTTAGCGTGATATCAGGGAGACTCTGAATACTGTATTGTGACAAAGCAAAATGCCTCCTGGGTGCTGCTTCTAATGGAAAGCTTTTGATGTTTGATCTGTAATGAGATGGAAGAGAAAAACAGTTCCCTTAGTTAACTAATATAGACTGAGTATGAGCAGATTCAAAGACTTAAGTTTTAGTTCTGGGACATGATCCCCTATTCCACTAATTTATTATTTAGAAAATTCTGTAAGGTGCTTTTTTTTTTGCATTTTTGCATTTTCTATAAAAAAATGTATGATGGGTTTGAGTAACATAATTCTGCTTTAATATTTGGCATGGCCAATAACCTTAGTGATTTCTGTCATATTTCACTTTGGCTACTTTAGGATAGGACATGCCTTTGTATATGTCCCTCTCCTCTCAGCTAATAATCATCATCAAAACCTGAGACTTTATATTGGTACTGGGAAACACAGGAGGTAGATTAATAAAAGGTTTGATGAAAAGCATGTAATACACAGCTAAGCTGTAGCTAGACTGAAATGACAAATAACAGCATTAAATGTGTAAAGTACTTGATTTCACCCTACATGGCCTGCTATGAATGATGTCACACATATGGTTACTAATACTAAAAGCAGCAACTTCAGAGATGAAGTCAAACCCTAGAAAATCTGTCAGTTTGGGTTAATAGAACATTGTTATTACCTCAAGTCAAGCAGATGGAGGGCAAACTTCTCTGCAGGATTCTGCTGCTCTTTAATTAATGTCCACATTTGTTATGTCAGTATGATGCATCACATTTGGTCTAGAGATTGTTTTGCCTTTTATTCTAAGTTGTAAAAATAATTATTTCATTTAATTTTAATATTTAAATAGTTGTACAGAGAATTAGAAGCGTAGGATGATAAAGAAAATATTTAAATTAGTATCTGAAAAGGAAAAGAAGGAATGCGAGTGTTTTTATATATTGTATCTTTGATGTAAAGATGGATTTGATATTTATTTTATGAGCATTTCCAAGTGAGGAATTTTGAGTGCATGCATGTGAATATATAAGAAAAAATAGGAAACTCATATGGTCAGCAAGACAGAGCTTATTACAGTGTCATTCTTTCACAAACAAATGAATAGCTACAATTCATTTAGTGTTCTATTTACTCTTGTCAGCAGAGAATGGAAAGCAGGAAAAGACACAACCTAGACCTGTTATTTCATCAGCTTTCATTTTCTTAGGCATGTTCAGAAGCAACAAGAGATGCTTGGTGTCTGGTATGATGTATGTGAAACCATGGCGCTAAACCTTTAACATGATTCAAAGAATAAGCCTGTTGTGTAGCAAGGAAAGAGGACAAGGCTGGCCATAACTGCAAGCCTTCTTTTAAAACAGGCTTGCGTTGCTCATTTTGGGAAACTGTTTTTGTGCACTGGTTCTAGCTTTTATTTTCTCTTTTTAAAATTTTTTTTTATTTATAAAAAGGAAACATTGACAAAACCATAGGATAAGAGGGGTACAGCTTCGCACAATTCCCACCACCAGAACTCTGTATCCCAACCCCTCCCCTGATAGCTTTCCTATTCTTTATCCCTCTGGGAGTATGGACCCAGGATCATTATGGAATGCAGAAGGTAGAAGGTCTGGCTTCTATAATTGCTTCCCCGCTGACCATGGGTGTTAATAGGTTGATCCATACTCCCAGCCTGTCTCTCTCTTTCCCTAGTGGGGAAGGGCTCTGGGGAAGCAGAGCTCCAGGACACATTGATGGGGTTTTCTATCCAGGGAAGTCTGGTCTCATCCTGTCAGCATCTGGAACCTGGTGGCTGAAAAGACAGTTAATATACGATGGCTCTAGCTTTTAGTTACTTATGTTAGTCAAATCCCAAATTGCTAAAATGTACAAATATTACCTGGATTCACTCTAAAAGAAAACAGTAGGGAATGATTTGGCCACTTGGATTGAACACTATATATGGCTGCCTCATTTTCTTTCAAATGGTAGAACGGCTCCACTCTTAAACCATAAACAACTTTCTGCTTAATAGCTTCTCAGAGACCAGATCAAGTCCCACTCAGTGTAGTCTCTTCTCATCTTTGGAAATTGGGGTCTGAATCTTTTGAGAAAGATAGGATTTTCAAACCAAGCAGAAATTTCACACCCACACATACACTTAATGATTTCAGCATCTTAATGGAGCAAGGACCATCTATGCATTCTGAACATTTTGTTCCCTATGCTTACCAGATAATTCCATTCCTTCACAATTCTAAGATTTTACAGGCTCACAGATTTCTGGTGGTGACAGGGAGTTGAAAAACAGATTTTAAGAGTTAATTGTAAATTCTTTTAAAATATTTATTTATTTTAATGAAGAGAGATGGGAAAGAGAGAGATAAAGGGAGAGAGAGAGAGAGAGAAAGAGAGAGACCACTTCAGTTTATGCAGTGGTGGTGGTGGGGGGTGACTCATGTAAAGTCCTGAGCTCTCTGCTTCTCTGCTAGATGAGTTACCTCTCAGCATGCCCTCCTACCCCCAATCCACCCCAATCCCCACCCCGACTGCCTTTATTTTCTAATCAAGGATTTTCAAACAAGAATAATTTTGCCCTCCTCCCCCAGAGTATACACGACCAGCAAAAAGAGATGATGTTATTGAAACCTAGTTTGTATAAGTCAGGGATGATATCACAATGTTTTTACATGCATAAGACTAACTCCAAAACAACAAATCATCTTTACCGAAATTTTAAATGTGTTGAAATATAAAAATCCTAATTTGCATCAAAAGAACCACTTTGTCATTTCTGAAAGAATAAAAACTCTCCATCAGTTTATACAGAGAGGACAAAGAATGGCTTTTGAACTCAGTTGCTTCAATTATAGGGGATGCAATAAGGAAGAGGTTTGTAATACTGCTTGTAAGCTACATTACTAGAAGTAAAAATAGAATAAATAATGATTTTATTTATCCACTCTACTTTCTTTTAGTCTATCATCTATATCTATATATATATATTTTTTAAATTTACCTAGAAACAGAGAGGAAGAGAGTGAAAGAGACCACAGCACCAAAACTTCTTATTTATTTATTTTCCCATTTGTTATCATTGTTTTATTGCTGTAGTTATTGCCATTGTTGATGCTGTTTGTTGTTGGATAGGACATAGAGAAATGGAGAGAGGAGGGGAAGACAGAGAGGGGGAGAGAAAGATAGACACCTGCAGACCTGCTTCCCCACCTGTGAAGCGACTCCCTTGCAGGTGGAGAGCCCAGGACTCAAACCGGGATCCTTCTGCAGGTCCTTGTGCTTCGCACCACGTGCTCTTAACCCACTGCACTACCGCCAGACTCCTAGCACCAAAACTTCTTTCACTGTGATGCACAGGGCAAAACAGCACACTATTCAAGAAAGGGGGGGGGGGGTGTCAGATAGAGACAGATGATAGATGATAGATAGATAGATAGATAGATAGATAGATAGATAGATAGATAGATAGATAATAGTCCTACAGCACTGTTCCACTGCTTGTGAACCTCCCCCACCCCGAAGGTAGGGACCAGGGGCTTGAACCCAGGTTCTTGCTCATTGTAACATATATACTCAACCAGTTGTGCCAAGGCCTAGATTCTCACATTCCATAAAGATGATAAAGATGTACAAAGTTGATATATTTTTTAAAAAGTGACTTTATTTATTTATTTATTGGATGGATGGAGATAGCTAGAAATAGAGGGGGAAGGGGGCGATAGAAAGGGCGAGAGACAGAGAATCACCTACAACCCTGTTTCACCACTCACTAATCTTTCCCCCTGCATATGGAGACCAGGGTCTCCAACCAGGTCCTTGAGCATTGTAACATGTGCGCTCAACGAGGTGAGCCACTGCACCGGCAGCCTGGTGACCTTTTCATTTTCCCACCCTGCAAAAGTGGATACCAGGAATCTGTGCATAGCTCATCTGCCAGGGTGCACGTCACACCCCTGTGTGAGGAGGTCCTGGATTTGAGCCCTGGTATACTCACTGTACCCCTAAAATATGGGGGGATTGCCCTGGGAGACTTTTCAATGATATGTGTATGTGTGTGTTTTCAGGCCACCAAATTTATTCTCTAGATACAAATAAAATGTAAATAGAATTGTTACAAAATACCGGTGGCAGACTTATTTCTTATTCTTTTAAATGAAGTTTCATTGATAATACTGTTGATTAT